>NC_092051.1:72059057-72293784 GCF_003086295.3 Arachis hypogaea | reverse complement strand
AAAAAACCTAAAACTCTAGAAAATCTAACAAACCTACAAAACTAAAAATACAAAAACAAAATCCTAAAACCCTAAAAACCCTAAAAAAATCCTAGAAAACCCTGAAAACCAAAACCTAGAAAACCCTAAAAAACCCTAAAAACTCTAGAAAATTCTAACAAACCCTACAAAACTATAAAATACACTAAAACCCCTAGAGAATCCTAAAAACTCCTAAAAAACACTAAAAACCCCAGAATACCCTAGAAAACCCTTGAAAACCTTAAAAACACTAGAAAACCCTATAAAACCCTAAAAACCCTGGAAAACATTAAAAACCTAGAAAGCGCTAAAATAACCATAAAAAAGTTTTAGTGTTTTTTGGTTTTTTGTGTTCTCTATGGTTTTTAGGATTTTTAGGGTTTTCTAGGTTTTTTAGTTGTTTAGGGTTTTTAGGGTTTTCTTGTGTTTTTAGTGTTTTTAGGGTTTCTTAGGGTTTTTAAGGTTTTCTAGGGTTTCTAAAGTTTTTTAGGGTTTTCTAGGGTTTTTAGTGTTTTAGGGTTTCTTAGGGTTTTTTAAGGTTTTCTAGGGTTTCTAAAATTTTTAGGGTTTTCTAGGGTTTTCAGGGTTTTCTAGGTTTTATGGTTTTTCTAGGGTTTTTTCGGATTTCTAGGGTTTTCTAGGGTTTTTAGGTTTTTAGGTTTTTTAGAGTTTTCTAGGGTTTTTAGTGTTTTTAGGTTTTTTAGGATTTTCTAGGGTTTTAGGGATTTTTAAGGTTTTAAGGGATATTTAGGGTTTTTGGATTTTTAGGTTTTTTGGATTTCTAGGGTTTTCTAGAATTTTCAGGATTTTTTAGGGTTTTCTAGGATTTTTTTAGGTTTTTTAGGATTTTCTATTATTCTTAGAGTTTTTTAGGGTTTTCTAAGGTTTTCTAGGGTTTTTTGGAGTTTTCTAGGATTTTCTAGTGTTCTTAAAATTTTTTAGGGTTTTCTAGGGTTTTTCAGAATTCTCTAGGGTTTTTAGCATTTTCTACAGTTTTTAGGGATTTCTAGGGTTTTCTAGGGTTTTTTAGGATTCTCTAGGGTTTTCTAGCGTTTTCTCAGGTTTTGTAGTTTTTTTAGTGATCTTAGGGTGTTTTAGATTTTTTAGGGTTTTCTCAGATTTTTTAGGGTTTTTAGTGTTTTTAGGGTTTTCTAGGGTTTTTATGATTTTTTAGGGTTTTTAGGGTTTTTAGATTTTTTAGGGTTTTCTATGATTTTTTAGGGTTTTTAGCGTTTTCTAAGCTTTTCTAGGGTTTTTTCCGGTTTTCTAGGATTTTTTAGGGTTTTCTAGGGTTTCTAGAGTTTTTAGAGTTTTTAGGGTTTTCTAGGGTTTTTTAGGATTTTCTAGGGTTTTTTAGGGATTTTTAGGGTTTCTAGGATTTTGTAGCGTTTTCTAAGATTTTGTTGTTTTTTTAGTGTTTTCTAGGGTATTTTAGGATTTTCTAGGGTCTTTTAAAGTTTTTTCGATTTTTAGGGTATTTAGGATTTTCTAGGGTTTTAGGGTTTTTTGGGTTTTTAGGGGTTTTTTGGATTTTCTAGGGTTTTTTAGGTTTTTCTAGGGTTTTTAAGATTTTTTTAGGATTTTCTAGGTATTTTAGATTTTTTAGGGTTTTCTTAGGGTTTAGGGTTTAGGTTAAGGTTTAGGGTTCAGTGTTTTTTAGGGTTTTCTAGGATCTTTTAGGTTTTTTATGGTTTTCTGTGATTCTTTCGGTTTATTATGGTTTTCTAAGGTTTTCTAGAGTTTTTGGGGGTTTTTTAGGGTTTTCTAGAGTTCTTAGAGTTTTTTAGGGTTTTCTAGAGTTTTATAGGATTTTCTATCGTTTTTTAGAATTTTCTAGGGTTGTTAGAGTTTTTTAGGGTTTTCTAGGGTTTTTAGGGGTTTCTAGGGTTTTTTTAGGGATTTCTAAAGTTTTTTAGGTTTTTTAGGGTTTTGTTTACGGTTTTTAGGGTTTTCTTTAAGTTTATTAGGGTTTTTAGGGTTTTCTAAGGTTTTTAAGGATTTCTAGGGTTTTTTAGAATTCTCTAGGGTTTTTTCACATTTTCTAGGATTTTTTAGGGTTTTCTAGGGTTTCTCGAGTTTTCTAGGGTTTTTTTTAGGGGTTTTAGGGTTTTCTAGGGTTTTTTGGGGTTAAAAACTCTAAACAAGCCTAAAAACCATAGAAAACCCTTAAAAGCCCTAGAAATTCTAGAAAATCTTAGAAAACCCTAAAAAACCCTAAAAATCACTAGAAAACCATACAAAAACCATAACAACGATAGAAAACCTTAAAAAACCCTAACAACGATAGAAAATCCTAAAAAATCCTAAAAAGCTTAAAAAATACTAGAAAACTTAAAAAACTCTAAAAATCCCTAAAAAAACCCTACGAATCATAGAAAATCCTAAAAAACCTAAATCATAGAAAATCCTAAAAAACCTAAAAAATCCTAAAAAATCCTAGAAAACACTAAAAAATCCTAAAAACCCTAGAAAACCCTAAAACCCTTAAAACCTAAAAAACCCTTAAAACCTTAAAAAACACTAAAAACCCTAAAAAAACCCTAAAAATGCTAAAACCGTAGAAAACTCTAAAAACTCCTAAAAACCTAGAAAACCCTAGAAAAATCCTCAAAACCCTAGAAAACCCTAAAAAACACTAGAAAACCATAGAAAACCCTAAAAAACAATAAAAACCCAAGAAAAACCTACAAGCCCTAAAAAACAAAAAACCCCTAGAAAACCCTAAAAAATCCTAAAAACCCTAGAAAACCTTAGAAAACACTAAAAAACCCTAAGAATCATAGAAAACCCTAAAAAACCTAAAAACCCTAGAAAACCCTAAAAAACCCTACAAATCCCTAAAAACCCTTAAAACCTTAAAAACCCTAAAAACTCTAGAAAATCGTAAAAAGTCCTAAAAACCCTATAAAACACTAAAAAGTCCTAAAAACCCTAGAAAATTCTAAAAAATCCTAAAAGCCGTAAAAAAAACCCTAAACAATCCTAGAAAACCCTAAAACCCCCCTAAAAACCCTAGAAAATCCTTAAAAACTCTAAGAAACCCTTAAAAAGACTAAAAACCCAAGAAAACCCTAAAAAAACTAAAAGCCCCTAGAAAATCCTAAAAGATCCTAAAAACCCTAGAAAACCCTAAAAACACAAAAAACAAAAAAAAAAAAACTCTAAAAACCACTAGAAAACCCTAAAAAATCATAGAAAACCCTAACAAACCTAGAAAACCCTAAAAAACCCTAAAAACTCTAGAAAATTCTAACAAACCCTACAAAACTATAAAATACACTAAAACCCCTAGAGAATCCTAAAAACTCCTAAAAAATCCTAAAAACCCCAGAATACCCTAGAAAACCCTAGAAAACCTTAAAAACTCTAGAAAACCCTATAAAACCCTGGAAAACATTAAAAACCTAGAAAGCGCTAAAATAACCATAAAAAAGTTTTTAGTGTTTTTTGGGTTTTTTAGTGTTTTCTATGGTTTTTAGGATTTTTTAGGGTTTTCTAGGGTTTTTAATTTTTTAGGGTTTTTAGGGTTTTCTTGTGTTATTAGTGTTTTTAGGGTTTCTTAGGGTTTTTAAGGTTTTCTAGGGTTTCTAAAGTTTTTTTAGGGTTTTCTAGGGTTTTTAGTGTTTTAGGGTTTCTTAGGGTTTTTTAAGGTTTTCTAGGGTTTCTAAATTTTTTAGGGTTTTCTAGGGTTTTCAGGGTTTTCTAGGGCTTTATGGTTTTTCTAGGGTTTTTCGGGTTTCTAGGGTTTTTTAGGTTTTTTAGAGTTTTCTAGGGTTTTTAGTGTTTTTAGGGTTTTTTAGGATTTTCTAGGGGTTTTAGGGATTTTTAAGGTTTTAAGGGATATTTAGGGTTTTCTAGGATTTTTTAGGGTTTTTGGATTTCTAGGGTTTTCTAGAATTTTCAGGATTTTTTAGGGTTTTCTAGGATTTTTTTAGGTTTTTTAGGATTTTCTATTATTCTTAGAGTTTTTTAGGTTTTCTAAGGTTTTCTAGGGTTTTTTGGAGTTTTCTAGGATTTTCTAGAGTTCTTAAAATTTTTTAGGGTTTTCTAGGGTTTTTCAGAATTCTCTAGGGTTTTTAGCATTTTCTACAGTTTTTAGGGATTTCTAGGGTTTTCTAGGGTTTTTTAGGATTCTCTAGGGTTTTCTAGCGTTTTCTCAGGTTTTGTAGTTTTTTTAGTGATCTTAGGGTGTTTTAGATTTTTTTAGGGTTTTCTCGGATTTTTTAGGGTTTTTAGTGTTTTTAGGGTTTTCTAGGGTTTTTATGATTTTTTAGGGTTTTTAGGGGTTTTTAGATTTTTTAGGGTTTTCTATGATTTTTTAGGGTTTTTTAGCGTTTTCTAAGCTTTTCTAGGGTTTTTTCCGGTTTTCTAGGATTTTTTGGGGTTTTCTAGGGTTTCTAGAGTTTTTAGAGTTTTTAGGGTTTTCTAGGGTTTTTTAGGATTTTCTAGGGTTTTTTAGGGATTTTTAGGGTTTCTAGGATTTTGTAGCGTTTTCTAAGATTTTGTTGTTTTTTTAGTGTTTTCTAGGGTATTTTAGGATTTTCTAGGGTCTTTTAAAGTTTTTTCGATTTTTAGGGTATTTAGGATTTTCTAGGGTTTTAGGGTTTTTTGGGTTTTTAGGGTTTTTTGGATTTTCTAGGGTTTTTTAGGTTTTTCTAGGGTTTTTAAGATTTTTTTTAGGATTTTCTAGGTATTTTAGATTTTTTAGGGTTTTCTTAGGGTTTAGGGTTTAGGGTTTAAGGGTTTAGGGTTCAGTGTTTTTTAGGGTTTTCTAGGATCTTCTAGGTTTTTTATGGTTTTCTGTGATTCTTTCGGTTTATTATGGTTTTCTAAGGTTTTCTAGAGTTTTTGGGGTTTTTTAGGGTTTTCTAGAGTTCTTAGAGTTTTTTAGGGTTTTCTAGAGTTTTATAGGATTTTCTATCGTTTTTTAGAATTTTCTAGGGTTGTTAGAGTTTTTTAGGGTTTTCTAGGGTTTTTAGGGGTTTCTAGGGTTTTTTTAGGGATTTCTAAAGTTTTTTAGGTTTTTTAGGGTTTTGTTTACGGTTTTTAGGGTTTTCTTTAAGTTTATTAGGGTTTTTAGGGTTTTCTAAGGTTTTTAAGGATTTCTAGGGTTTTTTAGAATTCTCTAGGGTTTTTTCACATTTTCTAGGATTTTTTAGGGTTTTCTAGGGTTTCTCGAGTTTTCTAGGGTTTTTTTTAGGGGTTTTAGGGTTTTCTAGGGTTTTTTGGGGTTAAAAACTCTAAACAAGCCTAAAAACCATAGAAAACCCTTAAAAGCCCTAAAAATTCTAGAAAATCTTAGAAAACCCTAAAAAACCCTAAAAATCACTAGAAAACCATACAAAAACCATAACAACGATAGAAAACCTTAAAAAACCCTAACAACGATAGAAAATCCTAAAAAATCCTAAAAAGCTTAAAAAATACTAGAAAACTTAAAAAACTCTAAAAATCCCTAAAAAAACCCTACGAATCATAGAAAATCCTAAAAAACCTAAATCATAGAAAATCCTAAAAAATCCTAAAAAATCCTAGAAAACACTAAAAAATCCTAAAAACCCTAGAAAACCCTAAAACCCTTAAAACCTAAAAAACCCTTAAAACCTTTAAAAACACTAAAAACCCTAAAAAACCCTAAAAATGCTAAAACCGTAGAAAACTCTAAAAACTCCTAAAAACCTAAAAAACACTAGAAAACCCTAGAAAAATCCTAAAAACCCTAGAAAACCCTAAAAAACACTAGAAAACCCTAGAAAACCATAGAAAACCCGAAAAAACAATAAAAACCCAAGAAAAACCTAAAAACCTTAAAAAACTCTTAAAACTCTAGAAAACCCTAGAAAACCGCAAAAAATCCTAGAAAACCGTAAAAAACCCCAGAAAACCTTAGAAAACACTAAAAAATCCTAAAAACCCTAAGAATCATAGAAAACCCTAAAAAACCTAAAAAATCCTACAAAACCCTAAAAAATCCTAAAAACCCTAGAAAGCCCTAAAAAACCCGAGAAAACCCTAAAACCCATAAAACCTTAAAAAAACACTAAAAACCCTAAAAAACACTAAAAAACGCTAAAACCCTAGAAAACTCTAAAAAACACTAAACCCTAGAAAACTCTAAAAAATCCTAAAAACCTAAAAAACACTAGAAAACCCTAGAAAAATCCTAAAAACCCTAGAAAACCCTAAAAAACACTAGAAAACCATAGAAAACCCTAAAAAACAATAAAAACCCAAGAAAAACCTACAAGCCCTAAAAAACAAAAAACCCCTAGAAAACCCTAAAAAATCCTAAAAACCCTAGAAAACCTTAGAAAACACTAAAAAACCCTAAGAATCATAGAAAACCCTAAAAACCTAAAAAGTCCTAAAAACCCTAGAAAACCCTAAAAAACCCTACAAATCCCTAAAAACCCTTAAAACCTTAAAAACCCTAAAAAATCTAGAAAATCGTAAAAAACACTAAAAATCCTATAAAACACTAAAAATCCTAAAAACCCTAGAAAATTCTAAAAAATCATAAAAGCCGTAAAAAAAACCCTAAACAATCCTAGAAAACCCTAAAACCCCCCTAAAAACCCTAGAAAATCCTTAAAAACTATAAGAAACCCTTAAAAAGACTAAAAACCCAAGAAAACCCTAAAAAAACTAAAAGCCCCTAGAAAATCCTAAAAAATCCTAAAAACCCTAGAAAACCCTAAAAACACAAAAAACAAAAAAAACTCTAAAAACCACTAGAAAACCCTAAAAAATCATAGAAAACCCTAACAAACCTAGAAAACCCTAAAAAACCCTAAAAACTCTAGAAAATTCTAACAAACCCTACAAAACTATAAAATACACTAAAACCCCTAGAGAATCCTAAAAACTCCTAAAAAACCCTAAAAACCCCAGAATACCCTAGAAAACCCTAGAAAACCTTAAAAACTCTAGAAAACCCTATAAAACCCTAAAAACCCTGGAAAACATTAAAAACCTAGAAAGCGCTAAAATTACCATAAAAAAGTTTTTAGTGTTTTTTGGGTTTTTTAGTGTTTTCTATGGTTTTTAGGATTTTTTAGGGTTTTCTAGGGTTTCTAGTTTTTTAGGGTTTTTAGGGTTTTCTTGTGTTATTAGTGTTTTTAGGGTTTCTTAGGGTTTTTAAGGTTTTCTAGGGTTTCTAAAGTTTTTTTAGGGTTTTCTAGGGTTTTTAGTGTTTTAGGGTTTCTTAGGGTTTTTTAAGGTTTTCTAGGGTTTCTAAATTTTTTAGGGTTTTCTAGGGTTTTCAGGGTTTTCTAGGGTTTTATGGTTTTTCTAGGGTTTTTTAGGTTTTTAGGTTTTTTAGAGTTTTCTAGGGTTTTTAGTGTTTTTAGGGTTTTTTAGGATTTTCTAGGGGTTTTAGGGATTTTTAAGGTTTTAAGGGATATTTAGGGTTTTCTAGGATTTTTTAGGGTTTTTGGATTTCTAGGGTTTTCTAGAATTTTCAGGATTTTTTAGGGTTTTCTAGGATTTTTTTAGGTTTTTTAGGATTTTCTATTATTCTTAGAGTTTTTTAGGGTTTTCTAAGGTTTTCTAGGGTTTTTTGGAGTTTTCTAGGATTTTCTAGAGTTCTTAAAATTTTTTAGGGTTTTCTAGGGTTTTTCAGAATTCTCTAGGGTTTTTAGCATTTTCTACAGTTTTTAGGGATTTCTAGGGTTTTCTAGGGTTTTTTAGGATTCTCTAGGGTTTTCTAGCGTTTTCTCAGGTTTTGTAGTTTTTTTTAGTGATCTTAGGGTGTTTTAGATTTTTTTAGGGTTTTCTCGGATTTTTTAGGGTTTTTAGTGTTTTTAGGGTTTTCTAGGGTTTTTATGATTTTTTAGGGTTTTTAGGGGTTTTTAGATTTTTTAGGGTTTTCTATGATTTTTTAGGGTTTTTTAGCGTTTTCTAAGCTTTTCTAGGGTTTTTTCCGGTTTTCTAGGATTTTTTGGGGTTTTCTAGGGTTTCTAGAGTTTTTAGAGTTTTTAGGGTTTTCTAGGGTTTTCTAGGATTTTCTAGGGTTTTTTAGGGATTTTTAGGGTTTCTAGGATTTTGTAGCGTTTTCTAAGATTTTGTTGTTTTTTTAGTGTTTTCTAGGGTATTTTTGGATTTTCTAGGGTCTTTTAAAGTTTTTTCGATTTTTAGGGTATTTAGGATTTTCTAGGGTTTTAGGGTTTTTTTTTAGGGTTTTTCTAGGGTTTTTCTAGGGTTTTTAAGATTTTTTTTAGGATTTTCTAGGTATTTTAGATTTTTTAGGGTTTTCTTAGGGTTTAGGGTTCAGTGTTTTTTAGGGTTTTCTAGGATCTTTTAGGTTTTTTATGGTTTTCTGTGATTCTTTGGGTTTATTATGGTTTTCTAAGGTTTTCTAGAGTTTTTGGGGTTTTTTAGGGTTTTCTAGAGTTCTTAGAGTTTTTTAGGGTTTTCTAGAGTTTTATAGGATTTTCTATCGTTTTTTAGGATTTTCTAGGGTTGTTAGAGTTTTATAGAGTTTTTTAGGGTTTTTAGGGGTTTCTAGGGTTTTTTTAGGGATTTCTAAAGTTTTTTAGGTTTTTTAGGGTTTTGTTTACGGTTTTTAGGGTTTTCCTTAGGTTTTTTAGGGTTTTCTAGGGTTTTTAGGGTTTTCTAAGGTTTTTAGGGATTTCTAGGGTTTTTTAGAATTCTCTAGGGTTTTTTCACATTTTCTAGGATTTTTTAGGGATTTCTAGGGTTTTTAGAGTTTTTAGGGTTTTCTAGGGTTTTTTAGGATTTTCTAGGGTTTTTAGGGATTTTTAGGGTTTCTAGGATTTTGTAGCGTTTTCTAAGATTTTGTTGTTTTTTAGTGTTTTCTAGGGTATTTTATGATTTTCTAGGGTCTTTTAAAGTTTTTTCGATTTTTAGGGTATTTAGGATTTTCTAGGGTTTTAGGGTTTTTTGGGTTTTTAGGGTTTTTTGGATTTTCTAGGGTTTTCTAGGGTTTTTCTAGGGTTTTTAAGATTTTTTTTAGGATTTTCTAGGTATTTTAGATTTTTTAGGGTTTTCTTAGGGTTTAGGGTTCAGTGTTTTTTAGGGTTTTCTAGGATCTTTTAGGTTTTTTATGGTTTTCTGTGATTCTTTGGGTTTATTATGGTTTTCTAAGGTTTTCTAGAGTTTTTGGGGTTTTATAGGGTTTTCTAGAGTTATTAGAGTTTTTTAGGGTTTTCTAGAGTTTTATAGGATTTTCTATCGTTTTTTAGGATTTTCTAGGGTTGTTAGAGTTTTTTAGGGTTTTTAGGGGTTTCTAGGGTTTTTTTAGGGATTTCTAAAGTTTTTTAGGTTTTTTAGGGTTTTGTTTACAGTTTTTAGGGTTTTCTTTAGGTTTTTTAGGGTTTTCTAGGGTTTTTAGGGTTTTCTAAGGTTTTTAGGGATTTCTAGGGTTTTTTAGAATTCTCTAGGGTTTTTTCACATTTTCTAGGATTTTTTAGGGTTTTCTAGGGTTTCTCGAGTTTTCTAGGGTTTTTTAGGGTTTTTAGGTTTTCTAAGGTTTTTTAGGAATTTCTAGGGTTTTTTTAGGGGTTTTAGGGTTTTCTAGGGTTTTTATGATTTTTTAGGGTTTTTAGGGGTTTTTAGATTTTTTAGGGTTTTCTATGATTTTTTAGGGTTTTTTAGCGTTTTCTAAGCTTTTCTAGGGTTTTTTCTGGTTTTCTAGGATTTTTTGGGGTTTTCTAGGGTTTCTAGAGTTTTTAGAGTTTTTAGGGTTTTCTAGGGTTTTTTAGGATTTTCTAGGGTTTTTTAGGGATTTTTAGGGTTTCTAGGATTTTGTAGCGTTTTCTAAGATTTTGTTGTTTTTTTAGTGTTTTCTAGGGTATTTTAGGATTTTCTAGGGTCTTTTAAAGTTTTTTCGATTTTTAGGGTATTTAGGATTTTCTAGGGTTTTTTAGGGTTTTCTAGGGTTTTTCTAGGGTTTTTAAGATTTTTTTAGGATTTTCTAGGTATTTTAGATTTTTTAGGGTTTTCTTAGGGTTTAGGGTTTTAGGGTTTAAGGGTTTAGGGTTCAGTGTTTTTTAGGGTTTTCTAGGATCTTTTAGGTTTTTTATGGTTTTCTGTGATTCTTTGGGTTTATTATGGTTTTCTAAGGTTTTCTAGAGTTTTTGGGGTTTTTAAGGGTTTTCTAGAGTTCTTAGAGTTTTTTAGGGTTTTCTAGAGTTTTATAGGATTTTCTATCGTTTTTTAGGATTTTCTAGGGTTGTTAGAGTTTTTTAGGGTTTTCTAGGTTTTTAGGGGTTTCTACGGTTTTTTTAGGGATTTCTAAAGTTTTTTAGGTTTTTTAGGGTTTTGTTTACGGTTTTTAGGGTTTTCTTTAGGTTTTTAGGGTTTTCAAGGGTTTTTAGGGTTTTCTAAGGTTTTTAGGGATTTCTAGGGTTTTTTAGAATTCTCTAGGGTTTTTTCACATTTTCTAGGATTTTTTAGGGTTTTCTAGGGTTTCTCGAGTTTTCTAGGGTTTTTTAGGGTTTTTAGGTTTTCTAAGGTTTTTTAGGAATTTCTAGGGTTTTTTTTAGGGTTTTAGGGTTTTCTAGGGTTTTTTTAGGTTAAAAACTCTAAACAAGCCTAAAAACCATAGAAAACCCTTAAAAGCCTTAAAAATTCTAGAAAATCTTAGAAAACCCTAAAAAACCCTAAAAATCACTAGAAAACCATACAAAAACCATAACAACGATAGAAAACCTTAAAAAACCCTAACAACGATAGAAAACCCTAAAAAATCCTAAAAAGCTTAAAAAATACTAGAAAACTTAAAAAACTCTAAAAATCCCTAAAAAACCCTACGAATCATAGAAAATCCTAAAAAACCTAAATCATAGAAAATCCTAAAAAACCTAAAAAATCCTAAAAAATCCTAGAAAACACTAAAAAATCCTAAAAACCCTAGAAAACCATAAAACCCTTAAAACCAAAAAAACCCTTAAAACCTTAAAAAACACTAAAAACCCTAAAAAAACCCTAAAAATGCTAAAACCGTAGAAAACTCTAAAAACTCCTAAAAACCTAAAAAACACTAGAAAACCCTAGAAAAATCCTAAAAACCCTAGAAAACCCTAAAAAACACTAGAAAACCATAGAAAACCCGAAAAAACAATAAAAACCCAAGAAAAACCTAAAAACCTTAAAAAACTCTTAAAACTCTAGAAAACCCTAGAAAACCGCAAAAAATCCTAGAAAACCGTAAAAAACCCCAGAAAACCTTAGAAAACACTAAAAATCCTAAAAACCCTAAGAATCATAGAAAACCCTAAAAAACCTAAAAAATCCTACAAAACCCTAAAAAATCCTAAAAACCCTAGAAAACCCTAAAAAACCCGAGAAAACCCTAAAACCCATAAAACCTTAAAAAACACTAAAAACCCTAAAAAACACTAAAAACGCTAAAACCTAGAAAACTCTAAAAAACACTAAACCCTAGAAAACTCTAAAAAATCCTAAAAACCTAAAAAACACTAGAAAAATCCTAAAAACCCTAGAAAACCCTAAAAAACACTAGAAAACCATAGAAAACCCTAAAAAACAATAAAAACCCAAGAAAAACCTACAAGCCCTAAAAAACAAAAAAACCCTAGAAAACCCTAAAAAATCCTAAAAAATCCTAAAAACCCTAGAAAACCTTAGAAAACACTAAAAACCCTAAGAATCATAGAAAACCCTAAAAAACCTAAAAAATCCTAAAAACCCTAGAAAACCCTAAAAAACCCTACAAATCCCTAAAAACCCTTAAAACCTTAAAAACCCTAAAAACTCTAGAAAATCGTAAAAAACACTAAAAACACTATAAAACACTAAAAAATCCTAAAAACCCTAGAAAATTCTAAAAAATCCTAAAAGCCGTAAAAAAAAACCCTAAACAATCCTAGAAAACCCTAAAACCCCCCCCCCTAAAAACCCTAGAAAATCCTTAAAAACTCTAAGAAACCCTTAAAAAGACTAAAAACCCAAGAAAACCCGAAAAAAACTAAAAGCCCCTAGAAAATCCTAAAAAATCCTAAAAACCCTAGAAAACCCTAAAAACACAAAAAACAAAAAAAACTCTAAAAACCACTAGAAAACCCTAAAAAATCATAGAAAACCCTAACAAACCTAGAAAACCCTAAAAAACCCTAAAAACTCTAGAAAATTCTAACAAACCCTACAAAACTATAAAATACACTAAAACCCCTAGAGAATCCTAGAAACTCCTAAAAAACCCTAAAAACCCCAGAATACCCTAGAAAACCCTAGAAAACCTTAAAAACTCTAGAAAACCCTATAAAACCCTAAAAACCCTGGAAAACATTAAAAACCTAGAAAGCGCTAAAATTACCATAAAAAAGTTTTTAGTGTTTTTTGGGTTTTTTAGTGTTTTCTATGGTTTTTAGGATTTTTTAGGGTTTTCTAGGGTTTCTAGTTTTTTAGGGTTTTTAGGGTTTTCTTGTGTTTTTAGTGTTTTTAGGGTTTCTTAGGGTTTTTAAGGTTTTCTAGGGTTTCTAAAGTTTTTTTAGGGTTTTCTAGGGTTTTTAGTGTTTTAGGGTTTCTTAGGGTTTTTTAAGGTTTTCTAGGGTTCTTAGAGTTTTTTAGGGTTTTCTAGAGTTTTATAGGATTTTCTATCGTTTTTTAGAATTTTCTAGGGTTGTTAGAGTTTTTTAGGGTTTTCTAGGGTTTTTAGGGGTTTCTAGGGTTTTTTTAGGGATTTCTAAAGTTTTTTAGGTTTTTTAGGGTTTTTTGTTTACGGTTTTTAGGATTTTCTTTAAGTTTATTAGGGTTTTTAGGGTTTTCTAAGGTTTTTAAGGATTTCTAGGGTTTTTAGAATTCTCTAGGGTTTTTTCACATTTTCTAGGATTTTTTAGGGTTTTCTAGGGTTTTTTTAGGGTTTTAGGGTTTTCTAGGGTTTTTTTGGGTTAAAAACTCTAAACAAGCCTAAAAACCATAGAAAACCCTTAAAAGCCCTAAAAATTCTAGAAAATCTTAGAAAACCCTAAAAAACCCTAAAAATCACTAGAAAACCATACAAAAACCATAACAACGATAGAAAACCTTAAAAAACCCTAACAACGATAGAAAATCCTAAAAAATCCTAAAGAGCTTAAAAAATACTAGAAAACTTAAAAAACTCTAAAAATCCCTAAAAAAACCCTACGAATCATAGAAAATCCTAAAAAACCTAAATCATAGAAAATCCTAAAAAATCCTAGAAAACACTAAAAAATCCTAAAAACCCTAGAAAACCCTAAAACCCTTAAAACCTAAAAAACCCTTAAAACCTTAAAAAACACTAAAAACCCTAAAAAAAACCCTAAAAATGCTAAAACCGTAGAAAACTCTAAAAACTCCTAAAAACCTAGAAAACCCTAGAAAAATCCTCAAAACCCTAGAAAACCCTAAAAAACACTAGAAAACCATAGAAAACCCTAAAAAACAATAAAAACCCAAGAAAAACCTACAAGCCCTAAAAAACAAAAAACCCCTAGAAAACCCTAAAAAATCCTAAAAACCCTAGAAAACCTTAGAAAACACTAAAAAACCCTAAGAATCATAGAAAACCCTAAAAAACCTAAAAAAATCCTAAAAACCCTAGAAAACCCTAAAAAACCCTACAAATCCCTAAAAACCCTTAAAACCTTAAAAACCCTAAAAACTCTAGAAAATCGTAAAAAACACTAAAAACACTATAAAACACTAAAAAATCCTAAAAACCCTAGAAAATTCTAAAAAATCCTAAAAGCCGTAAAAAAAAACCCTAAACAATCCTAGAAAACCCTAAACCCCCCCCCCTAAAAACCCTAGAAAATCCTTAAAAACTCTAAGAAACCCTTAAAAAGACTAAAAACCCAAGAAAACCCTAAAAAAACTAAAAGCCCCTAGAAAATCCTAAAAAATCCTAAAAACCCTAGAAAACCCTAAAAACACAAAAAACAAAAAAAACTCTAAAAACCACTAGGAAACCCTAAAAAATCATAGAAAACCCTAACAAACCTAGAAAACCCTAAAAAACCCTAAAAACTCTAGAAAATTCTAACAAACCCTACAAAACTATAAAATACACTAAAACCCCTAGAGAATCCTAAAAACTCCTAAAAACCCTAAAAACCCCAGAATACCCTAGAAAACCCTAGAAAACCTTAAAATCTCTAGAAAACCCTATAAAACCCTAAAAACCCTGGAAAACATTAAAAACCTAGAAAGCGCTAAAATAACCATAAAAAGTAAGTGTTTTTGGGTTTTTTAGTGTTTTCTATGGTTTTTAGGATTTTTTAGGGTTTTCTAGGGTTTTTAGTTTTTTAGGGTTTTTAGGGTTTTCTTGTGTTTTTAGTGTTTTTAGGGTTTCTTAGGGTTTTTAAGGTTTTCTAGGGTTTCTAAAGTTTTTTTAGGGTTTTCTAGGGTTTTTAGTGTTTTAGGGTTTCTTAGGGTTTTTTAAGGTTTTCTAGGGTTTCTAAATTTTTTAGGGTTTTCTAGGGTTTTCAGCGTTTTCTAGGGTTTTATGGTTTTTCTAGGGTTTTTCGTTTTTCTAGGGTTTTCTAGGGTTTTTTAGGTTTTTAGGTTTTTTAGAGTTTTCTAGGGTTTTTAGTGTTTTTAGGGTTTTTTAGGACTTTCTAGGGGTTTTAGGGATTTTTAAGGTTTTAAGGGATATTTAGGGTTTTCTAGGATTTTTTAGGGTTTTTGGATTTCTAGGGTTTTCTAGAATTTTCAGGATTTTTTAGGGTTTTCTAGGATTTTTTTAGGTTTTTTAGGATTTTCTATTATTCTTAGAGTTTTTTAGGGTTTTCTAAGGTTTTCTAGGGTTTTTTGGAGTTTTCTAGGATTTTCTAGAGTTCTTAAAATTTTTTAGGGTTTTCTAGGGTTTTTCAGAATTCTCTAGGGTTTTTAGCATTTTCTACAGTTTTTAGGGATTTCTAGGGTTTTCTAGGGTTTTTTAGGATTCTCTAGGGTTTTCTAGCGTTTTCTCAGGTTTTGTAGTTTTTTTAGTGATCTTAGGGTGTTTTAGATTTTTTTAGGGTTTTCTCGGATTTTTTAGGGTTTTTAGTGTTTTTAGGGTTTTCTAGGGTTTTTATGATTTTTTAGGGTTTTTAGGGGTTTTAGATTTTTTAGGGTTTTCTATGATTTTTCTAGGGTTTTTTAGCGTTTTCTAAGCTTTTCTAGGGTTTTTTCCGGTTTTCTAGGATTTTTTGGGGTTTTCTAGGGTTTCTAGAGTTTTTAGAGTTTTTAGGGTTTTCTAGGGTTTTTTAGGATTTTCTAGGGTTTTTTAGGGATTTTTAGGGTTTCTAGGATTTTGTAGCGTTTTCTAAGATTTTGTTGTTTTTTTAGTGTTTTCTAGGGTATTTTAGGATTTTCTAGGGTCTTTTAAAGTTTTTTCGATTTTTAGGGTATTTAGGATTTTCTAGGGTTTTAGGGTTTTTTGGGTTTTTAGGGTTTTTTGGATTTTCTAGGGTTTTTTAGGTTTTTCTAGGGTTTTTAAGATTTTTTTTAGGATTTTCTAGGTATTCTAGATTTTTTAGGGTTTTCTTAGGGTTTAGGGTTTAGGGTTTAAGGGTTTAGGGTTCAGTGTTTTTTAGGGTTTTCTAGGATCTTCTAGGTTTTTTATGGTTTTCTGTGATTCTTTCGGTTTATTATGGTTTTCCTAAGGTTTTCTAGAGTTTTTGGGGTTTTTTAGGGTTTTCTAGAGTTCTTAGAGTTTTTTAGGGTTTTCTAGAGTTTTATAGGATTTTCTATCGTTTTTTAGAATTTTCTAGGGTTGTTAGAGTTTTTTAGGGTTTTCTAGGGTTTTTAGGGGTTTCTAGGGTTTTTTTAGGGATTTCTAAAGTTTTTTAGGTTTTTTAGGGTTTTGTTTACGGTTTTTAGGGTTTTCTTTAAGTTTATTAGGGTTTTTAGGGTTTTCTAAGGTTTTTAAGGATTTCTAGGGTTTTTTAGAATTCTCTAGGGTTTTTTCACATTTTCTAGGATTTTTTAGGGTTTTCTAGGGTTTTTTTTAGGGGTTTTAGGGTTTTCTAGGGTTTTTTTGGGTTAAAAACTCTAAACAAGCCTAAAAACCATAGAAAACCCTTAAAAGCCCTAAAAATTCTAGAAAATCTTAGAAAACCCTAAAAAACCCTAAAAATCACTAGAAAACCATACAAAAACCATAACAACGATAGAAAACCTTAAAAAACCCTAACAACGATAGAAAATCCTAAAAAATCCTAAAGAGCTTAAAAAATACTAGAAAACTTAAAAAACTCTAAAAATCCCTAAAAAAACCCTACGAATCATAGAAAATCCTAAAAAACCTAAATCATAGAAAATCCTAAAAAATCCTAAAAAATCCTAGAAAACACTAAAAAATCCTAAAAACCCTAGAAAACCCTAAAACCCTTAAAACCTAAAAAACCCTTAAAACCTTAAAAAACACTAAAAACCCTAAAAAAACCCTAAAAATGCTAAAACCGTAGAAAACTCTAAAAACTCCTAAAAACCTAGAAAACCCTAGAAAACCCTAAAAAACACTAGAAAACCATAGAAAACCCTAAAAAACAATAAAAACCCAAGAAAAACCTACAAGCCCTAAAAAACAAAAAACCCCTAGAAAACCCTAAAAAATCCTAAAAACCCTAGAAAACCTTAGAAAACACTAAAAAACCCTAAGAATCATAGAAAACCCTAAAAAACCTAAAAAAATCCTAAAAACCCTAGAAAACCCTAAAAAACCCTACAAATCCCTAAAAACCCTTAAAACCTTAAAAACCCTAAAAACTCTAGAAAATCGTAAAAAGTCCTAAAAACCCTATAAAACACTAAAAAGTCCTAAAAACCCTAGAAAATTCTAAAAAATCCTAAAAGCCGTAAAAAAAACCCTAAACAATCCTAGAAAACCCTAAAACCCCCCTAAAAACCCTAGAAAATCCTTAAAAACTCTAAGAAACCCTTAAAAAGACTAAAAACCCAAGAAAACCCTAAAAAAACTAAAAGCCCCTAGAAAATCCTAAAAAATCCTAAAAACCCTAGAAAACCCTAAAAACACAAAAAACAAAAAAAACTCTAAAAACCACTAGGAAACCCTAAAAAATCATAGAAAACCCTAACAAACCTAGAAAACCCTAAAAAACCCTAAAAACTCTAGAAAATTCTAACAAACCCTACAAAACTATAAAATACACTAAAACCCCTAGAGAATCCTAAAAACTCCTAAAAAACCCTAAAAACCCCAGAATACCCTAGAAAACCCTAGAAAACCTTAAAATCTCTAGAAAACCCTATAAAACCCTAAAAACCCTGGAAAACATTAAAAACCTAGAAAGCGCTAAAATAACCATAAAAAAGTTTTTAGTGTTTTTTGGGTTTTTTAGTGTTTTCTATGGTTTTTAGGATTTTTTAGGGTTTTCTAGGGTTTTTAGTTTTTTAGGGTTTTTAGGGTTTTCTTGTGTTTTTAGTGTTTTTAGGGTTTCTTAGGGTTTTTAAGGTTTTCTAGGGTTTCTAAAGTTTTTTTAGGGTTTTCTAGGGTTTTTAGTGTTTTAGGGTTTCTTAGGGTTTTTTAAGGTTTTCTAGGGTTTCTAAATTTTTTAGGGTTTTCTAGGGTTTTCAGCGTTTTCTAGGGTTTTATGGTTTTTCTAGGGTTTTTCGGATTTCTAGGGTTTTCTAGGGTTTTTTAGGTTTTTAGGTTTTTTAGAGTTTTCTAGGGTTTTTAGTGTTTTTAGGGTTTTTTAGGACTTTCTAGGGGTTTTAGGGATTTTTAAGGTTTTAAGGGATATTTAGGGTTTTCTAGGATTTTTTAGGGTTTTTGGATTTCTAGGGTTTTCTAGAATTTTCAGGATTTTTTAGGGTTTTCTAGGATTTTTTTAGGTTTTTTAGGATTTTCTATTATTCTTAGAGTTTTTTAGGGTTTTCTAAGGTTTTCTAGGGTTTTTTGGAGTTTTCTAGGATTTTCTAGAGTTCTTAAAATTTTTTAGGGTTTTCTAGGGTTTTTCAGAATTCTCTAGGGTTTTTAGCATTTTCTACAGTTTTTAGGGATTTCTAGGGTTTTCTAGGGTTTTTTAGGATTCTCTAGGGTTTTCTAGCGTTTTCTCAGGTTTTGTAGTTTTTTTTAGTGATCTTAGGGTGTTTTAGATTTTTTTAGGGTTTTCTCGGATTTTTTAGGGTTTTTAGTGTTTTTAGGGTTTTCTAGGGTTTTTATGATTTTTTAGGGTTTTTAGGGTTTTTAGATTTTTTAGGGTTTTCTATGATTTTTTTAGGGTTTTTTAGCGTTTTCTAAGCTTTTCTAGGGTTTTTTCCGGTTTTCTAGGATTTTTTGGGGTTTTCTAGGGTTTCTAGAGTTTTTAGAGTTTTTAGGGTTTTCTAGGGTTTTTTAGGATTTTCTAGGGTTTTTTAGGGATTTTTAGGGTTTCTAGGATTTTGTAGCGTTTTCTAAGATTTTGTTGTTTTTTTAGTGTTTTCTAGGGTATTTTAGGATTTTCTAGGGTCTTTTAAAGTTTTTTCGATTTTTAGGGTATTTAGGATTTTCTAGGGTTTTAGGGTTTTTTGGGTTTTTAGGGTTTTTTGGATTTTCTAGGGTTTTTTAGGTTTTTCTAGGGTTTTTAAGATTTTTTTTAGGATTTTCTAGGTATTTTAGATTTTTTAGGGTTTTCTTAGGGTTTAGGGTTTAGGGTTTAAGGGTTTAGGGTTCAGTGTTTTTTAGGGTTTTCTAGGATCTTCTAGGTTTTTTATGGTTTTCTGTGATTCTTTCGGTTTATTATGGTTTTCCTAAGGTTTTCTAGAGTTTTTGGGGTTTTTTAGGGTTTTCTAGAGTTCTTAGAGTTTTTTAGGGTTTTCTAGAGTTTTATAGGATTTTCTATCGTTTTTTAGAATTTTCTAGGGTTGTTAGAGTTTTTTAGGGTTTTCTAGGGTTTTTAGGGGTTTCTAGGGTTTTTTTAGGGATTTCTAAAGTTTTTTAGGTTTTTTAGGGTTTTGTTTACGGTTTTTAGGGTTTTCTTTAAGTTTATTAGGGTTTTTAGGGTTTTCTAAGGTTTTTAAGGATTTCTAGGGTTTTTTAGAATTCTCTAGGGTTTTTTCACATTTTCTAGGATTTTTTAGGGTTTTCTAGGGTTTTTTTTAGGGGTTTTAGGGTTTTCTAGGGTTTTTTTGGGTTAAAAACTCTAAACAAGCCTAAAAACCATAGAAAACCCTTAAAAGCCCTAAAAATTCTAGAAAATCTTAGAAAACCCTAAAAAACCCTAAAAATCACTAGAAAACCATACAAAAACCATAACAACGATAGAAAACCTTAAAAAACCCTAACAACGATAGAAAATCCTAAAAAATCCTAAAGAGCTTAAAAAATACTAGAAAACTTAAAAAACTCTAAAAATCCCTAAAAAAACCCTACGAATCATAGAAAATCCTAAAAAACCTAAATCATAGAAAATCCTAAAAAATCCTAAAAAATCCTAGAAAACACTAAAAAATCCTAAAAACCCTAGAAAACCCTAAAACCCTTAAAACCTAAAAAACCCTTAAAACCTTAAAAAACACTAAAAACCCTAAAAAAACCCTAAAAATGCTAAAACCGTAGAAAACTCTAAAAACTCCTAAAAACCTAGAAAACCCTAGAAAAATCCTCAAAACCCTAGAAAACCCTAAAAAACACTAGAAAACCATAGAAAACCCTAAAAAACAATAAAAACCCAAGAAAAACCTACAAGCCCTAAAAAACAAAAAACCCCTAGAAAACCCTAAAAAATCCTAAAAACCCTAGAAAACCTTAGAAAACACTAAAAAACCCTAAGAATCATAGAAAACCCTAAAAAACCTAAAAAAATCCTAAAAACCCTAGAAAACCCTAAAAAACCCTACAAATCCCTAAAAACCCTTAAAACCTTAAAAACCCTAAAAACTCTAGAAAATCGTAAAAAGTCCTAAAAACCCTATAAAACACTAAAAAGTCCTAAAAACCCTAGAAAATTCTAAAAAATCCTAAAAGCCGTAAAAAAAACCCTAAACAATCCTAGAAAACCCTAAAACCCCCCTAAAAACCCTAGAAAATCCTTAAAAACTCTAAGAAACCCTTAAAAAGACTAAAAACCCAAGAAAACCCTAAAAAAACTAAAAGCCCCTAGAAAATCCTAAAAAATCCTAAAAACCCTAGAAAACCCTAAAAACACAAAAAACAAAAAAAACTCTAAAAACCACTAGGAAACCCTAAAAAATCATAGAAAACCCTAACAAACCTAGAAAACCCTAAAAAACCCTAAAAACTCTAGAAAATTCTAACAAACCCTACAAAACTATAAAATACACTAAAACCCCTAGAGAATCCTAAAAACTCCTAAAAAACCCTAAAAACCCCAGAATACCCTAGAAAACCCTAGAAAACCTTAAAATCTCTAGAAAACCCTATAAAACCCTAAAAACCCTGGAAAACATTAAAAACCTAGAAAGCGCTAAAATAACCATAAAAAAGTTTTTAGTGTTTTTTGGGTTTTTTAGTGTTTTCTATGGTTTTTAGGATTTTTTAGGGTTTTCTAGGGTTTTTAGTTTTTTAGGGTTTTTAGGGTTTTCTTGTGTTTTTAGTGTTTTTAGGGTTTCTTAGGGTTTTTAAGGTTTTCTAGGGTTTCTAAAGTTTTTTTAGGGTTTTCTAGGGTTTTTAGTGTTTTAGGGTTTCTTAGGGTTTTTTAAGGTTTTCTAGGGTTTCTAAATTTTTTAGGGTTTTCTAGGGTTTTCAGCGTTTTCTAGGGTTTTATGGTTTTTCTAGGGTTTTTCGGATTTCTAGGGTTTTCTAGGGTTTTTTAGGTTTTTAGGTTTTTTAGAGTTTTCTAGGGTTTTTAGTGTTTTTAGGGTTTTTTAGGACTTTCTAGGGGTTTTAGGGATTTTTAAGGTTTTAAGGGATATTTAGGGTTTTCTAGGATTTTTTAGGGTTTTTGGATTTCTAGGGTTTTCTAGAATTTTCAGGATTTTTTAGGGTTTTCTAGGATTTTTTTAGGTTTTTTAGGATTTTCTATTATTCTTAGAGTTTTTTAGGGTTTTCTAAGGTTTTCTAGGGTTTTTTGGAGTTTTCTAGGATTTTCTAGAGTTCTTAAAATTTTTTAGGGTTTTCTAGGGTTTTTCAGAATTCTCTAGGGTTTTTAGCATTTTCTACAGTTTTTAGGGATTTCTAGGGTTTTCTAGGGTTTTTTAGGATTCTCTAGGGTTTTCTAGCGTTTTCTCAGGTTTTGTAGTTTTTTTTAGTGATCTTAGGGTGTTTTAGATTTTTTTAGGGTTTTCTCGGATTTTTTAGGGTTTTTAGTGTTTTTAGGGTTTTCTAGGGTTTTTATGATTTTTTAGGGTTTTTAGGGGTTTTTAGATTTTTTAGGGTTTTCTATGATTTTTTTAGGGTTTTTTAGCGTTTTCTAAGCTTTTCTAGGGTTTTTTCCGGTTTTCTAGGATTTTTTGGGGTTTTCTAGGGTTTCTAGAGTTTTTAGAGTTTTTAGGGTTTTCTAGGGTTTTTTAGGATTTTCTAGGGTTTTTTAGGGATTTTTAGGGTTTCTAGGATTTTGTAGCGTTTTCTAAGATTTTGTTGTTTTTTTAGTGTTTTCTAGGGTATTTTAGGATTTTCTTGGGTCTTTTAAAGTTTTTTCGATTTTTAGGGTATTTAGGATTTTCTAGGGTTTTAGGGTTTTTGGGTTTTTAGGGTTTTTTGGATTTTCTAGGGTTTTTTAGGTTTTTCTAGGGTTTTTAAGATTTTTTTTAGGATTTTCTAGGTATTTTAGATTTTTTAGGGTTTTCTTAGGGTTTAGGGTTTAGGGTTTAAGGGTTTAGGGTTCAGTGTTTTTTAGGGTTTTCTAGGATCTTCTAGGTTTTTTATGGTTTTCTGTGATTCTTTCGGTTTATTATGGTTTTCCTAAGGTTTTCTAGAGTTTTTGGGGTTTTTTAGGGTTTTCTAGAGTTCTTAGAGTTTTTTAGGGTTTTCTAGAGTTTTATAGGATTTTCTATCGTTTTTTAGAATTTTCTAGGGTTGTTAGAGTTTTTTAGGGTTTTCTAGGGTTTTTAGGGGTTTCTAGGGTTTTTTTAGGGATTTCTAAAGTTTTTTAGGTTTTTTAGGGTTTTGTTTACGGTTTTTAGGGTTTTCTTTAAGTTTATTAGGGTTTTTAGGGTTTTCTAAGGTTTTTAAGGATTTCTAGGGTTTTTTAGAATTCTCTAGGGTTTTTTCACATTTTCTAGGATTTTTTAGGGTTTTCTAGGGTTTTTTTTAGGGGTTTTAGGGTTTTCTAGGGTTTTTTTGGGTTAAAAACTCTAAACAAGCCTAAAAACCATAGAAAACCCTTAAAAGCCCTAAAAATTCTAGAAAATCTTAGAAAACCCTAAAAAACCCTAAAAATCACTAGAAAACCATACAAAAACCATAACAACGATAGAAAACCTTAAAAAACCCTAACAACGATAGAAAATCCTAAAAAATCCTAAAGAGCTTAAAAAATACTAGAAAACTTAAAAAACTCTAAAAATCCCTAAAAAAACCCTACGAATCATAGAAAATCCTAAAAAACCTAAATCATAGAAAATCCTAAAAAATCCTAAAAAATCCTAGAAAACACTAAAAAATCCTAAAAACCCTAGAAAACCCTAAAACCCTTAAAACCTAAAAAACCCTTAAAACCTTAAAAAACACTAAAAACCCTAAAAAAACCCTAAAAATGCTAAAACCGTAGAAAACTCTAAAAACTCCTAAAAACCTAGAAAACCCTAGAAAAATCCTCAAAACCCTAGAAAACCCTAAAAAACACTAGAAAACCATAGAAAACCCTAAAAAATCCAAGAAAAACCTACAAGCCCTAAAAAACAAAAAACCCCTAGAAAACCCTAAAAAATCCTAAAAACCCTAGAAAACCTTAGAAAACACTAAAAAACCCTAAGAATCATAGAAAACCCTAAAAAACCTAAAAAAATCCTAAAAACCCTAGAAAACCCTAAAAAACCCTACAAATCCCTAAAAACCCTTAAAACCTTAAAAACCCTAAAAACTCTAGAAAATCGTAAAAAGTCCTAAAAACCCTATAAAACACTAAAAAGTCCTAAAAACCCTAGAAAATTCTAAAAAATCCTAAAAGCCGTAAAAAAAACCCTAAACAATCCTAGAAAACCCTAAAACCCCCCTAAAAACCCTAGAAAATCCTTAAAAACTCTAAGAAACCCTTAAAAAGACTAAAAACCCAAGAAAACCCTAAAAAAACTAAAAGCCCCTAGAAAATCCTAAAAAATCCTAAAAACCCTAGAAAACCCTAAAAACACAAAAAACAAAAAAAACTCTAAAAACCACTAGGAAACCCTAAAAAATCATAGAAAACCCTAACAAACCTAGAAAACCCTAAAAAACCCTAAAAACTCTAGAAAATTCTAACAAACCCTACAAAACTATAAAATACACTAAAACCCCTAGAGAATCCTAAAAACTCCTAAAAAACCCTAAAAACCCCAGAATACCCTAGAAAACCCTAGAAAACCTTAAAATCTCTAGAAAACCCTATAAAACCCTAAAAACCCTGGAAAACATTAAAAACCTAGAAAGCGCTAAAATAACCATAAAAAAGTTTTTAGTGTTTTTTGGGTTTTTTAGTGTTTTCTATGGTTTTTAGGATTTTTTAGGGTTTTCTAGGATTTTTAGTTTTTAGGGTTTCTAGGGTTTTCTTGTGGTTTTAGTGTTTTTAGGGTTTCTTAGGGTTTTTAAGGTTTTCTAGGGTTTCTAAAGTTTTTTTAGGGTTTTCTAGGGTTTTTAGTGTTTTAGGGTTTCTTAGGGTTTTTTAAGGTTTTCTAGGGTTTCTAAATTTTTAGGGTTTTCTAGGGTTTTCAGGGTTTTCTAGGGTTTTATGGTTTTTCTAGGGTTTTTCGGATTTCTAGGATTTTCTAGGGTTTTTTAGGTTTTTAGGTTTTTTAGAGTTTTCTAGGGTTTTTAGTGTTTTTAGGGTTTTTTAGGATTTTCTAGGGGTTTTAGGGATTTTTAAGGTTTTAAGGGATATTTAGGGTTTTCTAGGATTTTTTAGGGTTGTTGGATTTCTAGGGTTTTCTAGAATTTTCAGGATTTTTTAGGGTTTTCTAGGATTTTTTTAGGTTTTTTAGGATTTTCTATTATTCTTAGAGTTTTTTAGGGTTTTCTAAGGTTTTCTAGGGTTTTTTGGAGTTTTCTAGGATTTTCTAGAGTTCTTAAAATTTTTTAGGGTTTTCTAGGGTTTTTTAGGATTCTCTAGGGTTTTTAGCATTTTCTACAATTTTTAGGGATTTCTAGGGTTTTCTAAGGTTTTTTAGGATTCTCTAGGGTTTTCTAGCGTTTTCTCAGGTTTTGTAGTTTTTTAGTGATCTTAGGGTGTTTTAGAGTTTTTTAGGGTTTTCTCGGATTTTTTAGGGTTTTTAGTGTTTTTAGGGTTTTCTAGGGTTTTTATGATTTTTTAGGGTTTTTAGGAGTTTTTAGATTTTTTAGGGTTTTCTATGATTTTTTTAGGGTTTTTTAGCGTTTTCTAAGCTTTTCTAGGGTTTTTTCCGGTTTTCTAGGATTTTTTGGGGTTTTCTAGGGTTTCTAGAGTTTTTAGAGTTTTTAGGGTTTTCTAGGGTTTTTTAGGATTTTCTAGGGTTTTTAGCATTTTCTAGGATTTTTTAGGGATTTTTAGGGATTTTTAGGGTTTCTAGGGTTTTGTAGCGTTTTCTAAGATTTTGTTGTTTTTTAGTGTTTTCTAAGGTATTTTAGGGTTTTCTAGGGTCTTTTAAAGTTTTTTCGATTTTTAGGGTATTTAGGATTTTCTAAGGTTTTTAGGGTTTTTTGGGTTTTCTAGGGTTTTTAGGGTTTTTTGGGTTTTCTAGGGTTTTTTAGGGTTTTCTAGGGTTTTTCTAGGGTTTTTAAGATTTTTTTAGGATTTTCTAGGTTTTTTAGATTTTTTATGGTTTTCTTAGGGTTTAGGGTTTAGGGTTTAGGGTTAAGGGTTAAAGGGTTTAGGGTTCAGTGTTTTTTAGGGTTTTCTAGGATCTTTTTGGTTTTTTTATGGTTTTCTGTGATTCTTAGGGTTTATTATGGTTTTCTAAGGTTTTCTAGGGTTTTTGGGATTTTTTAGGGTTTTCTAGAGTTCTTAGACTTTTTTAGGGTTTTCTAGAGTTTTTTAGGATTTTCTATCATTTTTTAGGATTTTCTAGGGTTGTTAGAGTTTTTCAGGGTATTCTAGGGTTTTTAGGGTTTTCTTGGGTTTTTTAGAGATTTCTAAAGTTTTTTAGGTTTTTAGGGTTTTGTTAAGGTTTTTTAGGGTTTTCTAGGGTTTTTTAGAGTTTTCTAGGGTTTCTCGAGTTTTCTAGGGTTTTCTAGGGATTAGCTTTTGTTTCTTATTTTCTCTTTTCATTATGAATTCTCACTATGGCTATGAGTTTGGTTCTAACTATGTTGTAGAAAATGAGGGCTACAATGAGGATGTGTATCAAGGATGGGATAATCAAACGTAGGAGGAGCCATATGCATATGATCAATCTTCATGGCAACAACCTCTACCAATACACTATGAACAAGAGACGTTCTATGATGCATACCAATCAAATGGCTATGGTGAATCTCTTTGTGACTTTTAAGAACCACTACCATATGCCTATGAGCCATATCCTCAACATAACCCTCAACCATACTCACAAGCCCCTTTTCACCAACCACCTTCATATGACCCTAATCCATATCCACAATACCAACCACCTCTTGAACCATATGAGCCATACATAGAACCACCATTCCAACCTCAATACTTCTAAGAACCACTCTCTCCATATTATGACCAAGATGAACCACCTCCAATGTGTGCAAATTTCCATTCTCAAGATGAATTCTACCCTCCACCACCCTCCATAGAAGAATATCCATGCCCATCCTTCAAGGAGGCAATGGACCGGCTTCAAGCAACCGTCCACCATAAGTTAGATGCATGGGATTCATACCACATGTCCACGGATGATTGTGGAAAAATGATCGAAGAGGGGAGTATGTGAAGGGGATTGTAGAATCTCAACTTAAGAACAATGGATTAGAGTGTGTTGGGCAACAAGTAGAACAAATGGAGAACATAGAACCACCACATCCCTACCAAGAAGAACCACCTTCCTACTATGAACCCTTCCTCTAAAATGATGAACCCTTCTATCCACCACAACCTCCAATGGATGACATCCTTGATGTTCTCGTTCAAGGACAAGAGGAGATGAAAAAGGAGGTACTAGAATTCACGGCCGTCTTGGCTGAGGTAGTAAACCGATTAGCCTCCCAAGGCTTGGACACTCAAGGAACTCCCATGGAAACATGTAGAGAATTAAATGAAGAGCATAGCATGAAGGAGAGATTAGAAACTTCGGTGAGAAATAAGGGAAATTGCTTTGTGTTGGAACAATTGGAGGAAGCTACAATAGTTGAAGAAAAGGAAGGAGTGGTTGAAGACTTAGGAGATGCAGAACCACCTTGAAAATCTATATTTGAAGGAAACCGTTCCAAGAAGATTGAATTTGATGCTAAGGAAGAATGTGCACAACCTCCAAGGTATATCCCATATGAAGACTTGGACGGGATAGAGCAAGAGTCGAGTTCCCTTGGCAATGAAGATCAAGCTTAAATTCTTAGTGGTGAAAAATCCTTTGAGCCTAAAGAACCTTCTCCCGGTGCATTTGAAAGCGTTGAGGAGGTAAATTTCTCTCCTCTCCCTAATTATAATCTTAGTAAGGGTAAAGGCTTAGATAAAATTGTTGAACGAAGGATTATAATTGAGAAATCTTGTAAAGAGGTGGAGGTCCTTAGCAAAAGAAGGACGGGAGTTGAATACGCTTTGTCAAGATCCTTGGAAGCTTCTTTACCTAGGTTGCCATCTACTCTTTCCTTTGAGTGGGTAAAATTTATTTCTATTAGCTTTATTGTCCCACTCGAATATGGCTTGCTTGAAACGGATGATCAACTTAGGATGCTTTGTGGGATGAAGCGTAAAAGAAAGATGTTTCGTGGTTGGCGTTGCAAATCAAGGCTCATTATGGTTGATACGTCAAACATGCAATATAAAGGTTAGAATAGTGCTCAATTAGATGGGTCTAGGAGGATTGCTGGGCACTTCATGGAGAATCCATCTTGCTTGCCACTCGGATCGACTAATAATGATCAACTTCGAGACGGGTGTGAAAATAAAGTGTGAGATCCCGGATTACAAGAAGAGGATCAACTTCGAGAGCCCCAAGCTTGTGAAGAACTCCATCAAGACTTGGTGCAACACATGAGAAATCTTGGGGTACAATGGAGAACCAAGCATTGGTGGGAGTTCCAAGAAGAGTTTAAGCACAAGCCACCTTGAGAGGAGCTCCCCATAAGTCCAACTTAAGGACAATAAACAAAAGTGCTAGGTGGGAGACAACCCACCATAGTAAAATCTTTTCATTTTCTCTTTTGTAAATATTGGTAAAATTAGTTCAATTTCACGTTTTGTTTAGTTAGTTGAGTTTATTTGGTAGTTTAGTATGTTGAATAAGGTTTTATGGTGTTTTGGTTGCTGTTTGGAGGTTTGGATTAGTTTGGTGCAAAAACATAGAAAAATTTTGAAAAACAGAGCACCATCCACGCGTATGCGTACTCCACGCGTACGTTTGCCCTAAGCATTTTCGCCCATCCACGCGCACGCACCATGCACGCGTACGCGTGGATCCCAAAATTCCACCTCCCAGCCATTTTCCAGAGAGTTGTGCCTACATTGCGCCAACATTGTGCCTGTGGCACAAAACCCAATCCACGCATAAGTGTGAAGGAAGCGCATGCGTCCCCTCTCTGGTTTGTCATGCAGGCGTACGCGTGACCCACGTGTACGCGTACGCGTGGGTAGCTTTCTTCCATCACCTTCTTTTCTCACCCTCCTCTTCCCATTCCTTTCCTTCTCCTTTCTTCTCCCCCTCTCCTACCCCTCATCCAACACTTCCAAACACCATTTATAACCATCTAGGTGGTTAGTTAGTTAGTTTAATTTTCATTTAAATTTCTATTTTCCATTATAAGTGTTGGATTGTTAATCATGTTTACCATTAATTGTTACCAAGTATTAAAACGGATGTTATCTTAACATCACTATGTTTATAATCATTGTTGGATTCTATTGTTGAGGTTACAATTTATTACATGATTTTGAGTTTTTCATGCTTAATTTTGTGAACACCAAGTACATATGACATTGCCTTCAAGTTTTTTAAATTATTTGAATTACATGATTTGGCTTTGAATCCTATTCTTTGATTAGGAAACTAATTGATGGATGTTGTGCATTTACCTTAATGCATCAGGTTTCTTGATCATACGCATCCATATGTTTTCTGCTTGAATGCTTTCATACTTTATTGCTTGTTTGGTTATTTTGACCCACAAGTTTAGAGCATCTCAAGCACCCTAGGATGAGTGAAGTGCATACATCCTTGGTGACATCGCTTTTCATGCTAATGTGTGTTCTAAACCGCGCACAATTTAGACTCACACCCTTAATTCATTTATGTCACACTAATTCACTCACTCAATTCTAATGATTTATCTCATTTCAACAATGTATGCTTCCTTGCTTTTGTATTTTCTCATCTTATGGTGTTATATTTTTGTTTTTCATGAACGATTCACCACAAGCAAACAAGGGAGCGGAAGAAAGAACACGCAGCACCGGTTGACCTACCAGCTGAGGGTAGCAACTCAGAAAATCGCCGTACCCCCTTGCTCATCTTTGACTGCACCGAGGAGGATGCAAACTTTTAAATGTGGGGAGGTCGTCCGACCGTTCGATGTTCTTGGGTGACAAATTTCTAATCCCAACACTTTCGCATTTCATTTTAGGTCCTTTATTAGGTCTTTTAGGATTTTTGGTTGCATTTTCTTATTTTTGCATATATATACATAATAAGCCTAGTCAAAATAATGAAATTTTTCAAGGAATTTATCTATAGGGCATTAACATCCCAATTGATTTGAGTGAAAATTTTTCATAGAACTTGCTTGAATCATATATATATATATTGTGGATCATGTTTTTGAGCTAAGAACACAAGCATGTGAGTTTTGAGCCTAATTGTGTGGTTACATCTTATGACCACTTATTCTCCTTCTTGTGTGCATTATTCTCTTTCTATGATTGTAATCTTTGATTTGTTTGATTCTTTATGTCCATTATTTTTTGTATTCATGCACCTATATGATTGAGGCCATCATTTCATTTAGCTCACTTACCCAAATAGCCTTACCTTTTATCTTCCATTGTTAGCCAACTTTGAGCCTACCATTAACCCACTTGTTCTTAATTTTAGCACATTACAAGCCGTAAAAAAACAATAAATGTCCGTATTTGGATCTTTGATTAGCTTAGGCTAGTGTGTGTGTATCATTAAAATGTGGAAAATTTGGGACATTGGTTGAGAAAAGGGTAGTTTTGTATTTTTGTTAAAAATATTGGAAATTGGGTACATGCTCATGTGTTAATTAAATGTAAAATCATATGCATTGATGCTCTTGTATATACCTTATTGAAAAAGAAAAAAAATGAGAAAAACAAAAAGAAAGAAAAATATATATATCAAAAGAAGAAAAAATAGAAAAAGAAAGAAAAAGAAAAAAGAAAAGAAATAAAAAGGGGACAAAATGCCCCAAAGTGAAGCTCAATAAAGATTAATGCATATGAGTTGTAATAAAAAAGAAAATGCATGAGTATGTGAAAAAGTGAAGAATGGGTAGTTAGGATTAGCTTCGAATTTGTATAGGTTGTTATATAGGTTAGGTGGGAAGTTTAAGTTTATCAAAGATTCAAATTTCAAATCCACTTGACCAAATATGCATCCTACCTTAACCCTAGCCCCATTACAACCTATGAAAATACCTCATGATACTTATATGCATGCATGAAATATTTGTTGATTGTTAGATGAAAAACAAATCTTGGAAAGCATGATTAGGAGAGAGTTGAGTGAATCAATCCTAAACACTTGAGCGAATAGAGTGCAAACACTTCCAGTGAGGGTTCGATTGTTCAATTACATGTTTCATCTATGATCATCTCCTCTTGCAAGTTTGTAAAAATATTTAATAACTCAATTCAATTGTGGATTAGATTTGCTAATACCTTTAGCCCTTCTGCCTATAAATGTTCTCTTGGGAATTGATTTATTTTTTACCAAGCAATTGCATTCATATAGATAGTTGCATATAAGTAGATTGCGTTTAGTTAGTTTTCATTGAATAAATGTTGATACCCTTTGTTTCCGTCTTGATTATAGCATGAGCACATGCTATGGTTTAAGTGTGGGGAGGTTGATAAACCCCATTTTTAGGGTTTATCTTGTGCTTAATTTAGGGGATCTTATTACCATTCTCCCACATTTATTCAATGAAATAGCATGGTTTCATGATTGTCTCCTAATATGTGCTTAAGTGTGAAAAAATGCTTTTTAGGCCCTTAATTGCTAATTTTGATTCACCTTTGATTCCACTAGATGCCTTGATATGTTTGTAAGTGAATTCAGATTGGAAAGGCTAGGAATGAATCAAAAGGATGAAGATGAAAAGTATACAAGAGGAGAACTCATGAAAAAACAAGGATTTAGGATGATGAGATCGACGCCCACGTGCAGCAGACGCGCACACGTGGATTGTGGAGTCGTATGGCGACGCGTACACATAAATGGCGCGTACACGTGGATAGGAAATTGTCAAGCAACACGCGTACGCGTACATGGCGCGTACGCGTCGATGCTCGCATGTGACTCACTTAAAGGCAAAATGCTGGGGGTGAATTCTGGGCTTGCCAGGCCCAAATCCAACTCATCTTTGATGCTATTTAACCCAAGGACTGAAGGGGATTCATAACTTTTGACCTCTTAGTTTAGTTTTAGTTTAGTTTTTGGAGGAAAAGTTAGTTTTAGAGAGAGAAGCTCTCATTTCTCTCTAGAATTAGGAATAGGTTAGATCTAGATTAAGATCTCTTAGATCTAGGTTTAATTCATGCTTTGATTTACTTTTCCTTTGTAATTTCTTCTTCTTCTACCTTTCCTCTCTCTAGTTTAGCATTTAATTCTTGTAATTCTTTACTTTTATGTTCATGCACTTTTTTTCTTCTATTCCTCTTTTAATGCAATTTATGATTCATGCTCCTTTATTGTTGAATTGCTTAATTCATTTTACTTTCCTTTTATGCCTTCCATGTATTTGATGAAATGCTTGGTTGGATTTTTGTGTAGATTTTTCTCCTGGCCTAGGTGGAGTAATTAGTGACTCTTGAGTTATCTAATTCCTTTGTTGATTGATAATTAGAAGTTGCTAATTGATTTGAGTGCCACTAAAGCTAGTCTTTCATCTAGATTTGGCTAGGACTTGTGGACTCAAGTTAATCCATCCATTTGACTTTCTTCCATGGTTAGATGTTAACTAGGTGGGAGCAATGGACAATTCTCATCATAATTGAGGAGGATAGCTAGGATAGGACTTCTAGTTCTCATACCTTGCCAAGAGCTTTGTCAGTTGTTAGTTTATATCCCTTTCCATTTATATATCTTGTCTATTATCTCAAAAACCCCAAAACATACCTCATAACCAATAACAAGAACACTTTATTGCAATTCCTAGGGACAACGACCCGAGATTTAAATACTTTGATTTATAATTTTAGGGGTTTGTACTTGTGACAAACAATCTTTTGTATGAAAGGATTATTGTTGGTTTAGAAACTATACTTGCAACGAGATTTCATTTGTGAAATTCTAAACCGTCAAAAATCCACTCATCAGTGATAATCTAGATTAAACATTTTTCTTTATTTTTGTTAAGCACACTAACTGTTTGAGATTTTGTTTCTGCTAACTGTAACTTCACTCTAGCAATAGACACTGTTTGTGTTTTTAGTTTGTTTGTGTTGTATGCCAGGAGGGAGAAGAGGTGCATCTACCTCTTTTGATTCTGAGCCAGAGTGAACATTCTTGAGATTGAGAAGAGAAGCAAGAGGGAAGAGAGTGATTGGAGAAGAAGAATCAGTAGAGGAAGATCAAGAGATGGAGGGTAACCTCCCTAATCCACCAGACGAAGTGGCCAACAATAATGGCCCACCTCCAAGAAGAGTTCTAGCCTCTTACCCCTTCCCCAACCCAAGAAACTGTCGGAGCAGTATACTCACTCCTAATGTTCATGCAAATAACTTTGAGTTGAAGCCTCAACTTATCACTCTGGTACAGAACAATTGTTCCTATGGAGGAGGTTCCCTTGAAGACCCGAATCAACACTTATCTGTCTTCCTGATAATATGTGAAACAGTAAAGACAAATTGTGTGTATCCAGATATCTACAAGTTGCTGCTATTCCCATTCTCTTTGTGGGATAAGGCATCTCAATGGCTAGAGACATTCCCCAAATAAGGCATCAATACTTAGGATGATTTGGTGATCGAATTCTTGGCTAAGTTCTACCCACCTCAGAGAACCATCAGATTGAAGATAGAAGTGCAAACCTTCACTTAAATGGATGGAGAATCACTTTATGAGGTATGGGAGAGATACAAAGCCTTGATCAGGAAGTGTCCACCTGAGATGTTTAGTGAATGGGACAGACTTCAAAATTTCTATGAGGGCTTGACTCTAAAAGCTCAAGAGGCCCTAGACTACTCTGCAGGAGGCTCAGTCAGCTAATGAAGACAGCTGAAGAAGCCCAGAATCTCGTAGACACTGTGACCAACAATCAGTACTTTTATGCTCATCAAAGGCAATGCCAACTAGCTCAAAAGAAAGGTGTGTTGGAGCTGGAAAAATGAATTGATGGACTTCAAGTGGCTGCAATAAACACAGCAAGCCAACCTTTAAATAGATGGAGCCAAAGTGAAGAAGCTTTTGAAAAATACAGCTATGAGCAGCAACCAGAGCAAGTCCAGTACATGCATAACACCTCAAGCTCTTCTCAGAATGACTTCTACGGGGATACATACAATCCATCATGGAGGAATCATTCCAACTTGAGGTGGGGTGATAATCAGAATTCATGAGAAAGAAACCACAATTCCAACAACTCCCGTAACATAAACAACCAAAATCATTCATCCAATAATAGTAACCAATTCAAAAACCCACAAAATACATATCACCAACCCCACAACAACTCACAAAACAACTAGAATAACTTCTCCACACCCACATTCTACCCACAAAATACCCCTGAAAATAATTCAAACAACTTCCAGCAACAACCATCTCATTTCACACAACCACCACCCAATCCAGACTCTTAGAAAATCTCTAGTCTAGAGATAATAATGGAGAAACTTATGAAAAATCAAGAGATGACCAAACAAGATCAAGCCTTGGCAAACAAAATCCAAGAGGCCTCCATCAGAAATCTTGAAAGACAAATGGGACAAATGGATAAACAAATCTCGGAGATAGGTGAGAAGAGAACAAATGCCTTCCCTAGTGACATTGAAAGCAATCCAAGGGACACATAAAAAGTCATCAAATGGGAAGAGTGTAAAGCAATTACTCTGAGAAGTGGAAAGAAGGTGGAGAAGGAAGCAATCATCCAGGAAGAGTACAATAAAGAAGCCTCAAAAGTAGAAGGGAAGGAGCAACAACAGGAGCAAGAAACTTCCACACATAATGACAAATCAACCAAGAAGGAGGCAGTGAAAGCATACCAACCAATGATACCATATCCTCAAAGGTTCAAGGGAGAAAACAAAGAGATGCAATACTCCAAATTCCTGGAGATATTCAAGACACTGCACATCAACATCCCTTTCATAGAAGCACTTGAACAAATGCCACTATATGCTAAGTTCATGAAGGAGTTGTTGACAAAGAAAAGATCCTTAAAAGAAAGACAAATGGTTGTAATGACCAGGGAGTATAGTGCTATCATCTAGAGAGAATTGCCAAGGAAGAGGAAAAACCCTAGAAGCTTTCATATTCCTTGCACCATAGGCAACATGATAATTGAGAAAGCATTTTGTGACCTTGGTGCAAGCATCAATCTGATGCCTCTATCCTTGATGAAGAATTTTCAAATTCATGCATTAAAGTCTACATAGATAGCCCTCCAAATGGTAGACAAATCCATCAAGCAAGTACTTGGTGTTGTGGAGAATGTATTGGTAAAAGTGGGAAAATTCTTCCTCCCAGCTGACTTCGTCATTCTAGACATGGAGAAAGATCATAATACTCCCATCATTCTAGGGAGACCCTTTCTAGCTACAAGTAAAGCATTAATTAATGTTGAGAAAGGAGAATTGATGTTGAGAGTGCATGAAGAGCATATAGTATTTCATGTCTTCAAAGGTTTGCAAGATCCCAATCAAGAAGAAGAGTGTATGAAGATTAATTTGAGGGATCCAAACTTGAAAGAGGCACCTGATGAGCCACTCCCAATGCACTTAAGTTCATGCTGGAAAGGAATGGACGAGGTAGAAGTGCTGCAACAAGCTCAAGGAGTTGAGAAGGAATCACAACCAAAGCCTCCATTTGTGATCCTCAGCAAGAACCTTCCAAAAATTGAGACTCCACAACATGAACCACCTCCTGGAAAAGAAAAGAATCCCAAGAAGAAAGTACCAAGAGGGTGGAGAAACAGAAAAATTTTCACTGAAGGCATCACACCAGGGGATAAAGTGATGCTAGCTTATCAACCAATGGAAACATCTCCACAGTTCCCTGGATACTACACAGTGAATAAGATCCTCTCACTTGAACATGTGGAAATCATCAAGAATGATACTGGAGGGAAGCTCACGGTGAGAGGGGATGGGCTGAGGCATTATGTTCATCATCCTCCCTAATGAGGGACAACCATCAAGCTAGTGACGATAAAAGAGCACTTGTTGGGAGGCAACCCAACCAGAGGTAACTCTCTTTTCCTTTACTATTTCAATAAGAAAGTTAAGTAGATTAATCTGTATTGCAAGGAGCTAAGTTTGGTGTTGCACACTAAAATAATTCAAGGGTGAATGTTGGATGCTAAGTTTGGTGTTCCACCAAAGATTTTATTAAGAACACATTGCACCCTTAGCATAACCAGTTATTTAAGTCTTAGTTTATAATTCGTAGTCCAAAGTCTGCTTTCTAGTTCATAGTTTATTTTTCTAGTCTATAGTTTGTTTTCTTTAATAAGAGCACAAGGTTTCATGTCTGTGATTAATCTGCTGCATAAGAGGTATTGCCAAGGAACTAAGTTTGGTGTTCACACACCAAAGTAAGTTCAAAAGCCTACAAATATTCATGCATGTTAACCATTTTTCAAGTGCTTCGGGGACAAGCAACTTCCACTATCAGTGCAGAAAATCATTCAACTTTTTGGAAGTACTATACATCATCATCAAGGAAAGCACAAAAGCTAAGAAAAATGATGAAGGATTAAGCAAGAAGAGGCCAAAAGGTTGTATTGTTACTCAATTGTTTATGCTTTGAAGTACTTTAGTTGGAAGTTTAAATGCACCCCTGCTGATTAGTTCTGATTAGTTTAAGTCGTCTGCATTATGTTTATTTACTGCCTTTTCATTTTCTCAATTAAGTGATCTAGCCGGAGTGTCTACTTCATTCACATCTGCTTGAATTTATGTCTTGTTCTTCTTTGCATAAATAAAAGAAAATATTGAAACAGAAAGTGAAATTGTCCAATTTGATAGGAATGAAAATAAAATTGTCTGTGAAATCTTGGTAAATAAAGATCCTTGGAAAAAGAAAGAGCAAGAAGGAAAGTAAGAAAACCCAAAAATTGGCAACAAAAATGAAAGAAACAAAGAATAAAACTAGATACCAATTGCTTGGACCTTAAAACATATGCCTGTGATGCTTTTTGTGCTAGGATCTGCTTGAACAATTAGGTTATAAGGAGTATTTTAAAACTTGGTAACTTGGGTTAATTAATCTGGGATTATCAACCGAAAGTCCACTATCAAGAGCAACCTAGTTACAAGGCATTTAGTAACCCAAAGAGGTACTGGGCACCAATGTTCTTAAGAAGAATTGTGAGCCAAGTGTCTGTGGTGAATATGTGTTGACTAAAAAACAAGCTAAAAAGCTACTGCAACACATGACACTAAGCTACAATTGAGGAATAAGTTTCTCAGCAAAAGAAAAACAAAAAACTCAAATATCAAGGGTAAATGAATAAAGGTTTCATAGCATCACCTTAGTTAGCACTTAAAGGAACATCTCAGTCCTGAAAACTAATAAAAGTAGAGCTTCAATTACAATCTGCATGAAACTCCATGCACCTAGACTGAGTGCTTTCAAATAAGGACAAAGATGCTTTGCTGTTTTCTTTCATTTTTCTCATGTTCTACTGCTTGCTTGGGGACAATCAAGATTTAAGTTTGATGTTGTGATGACAAGTCATTTTAGGCTGTTTTGCTAGCAATTCTTACTTGTTTTCATTAGGTTTCATGCACTTTCTTGCACTATAAGTAAGTAATTGGATTTGAATTTCTTGTTGTCTTGATTCAATTAAACATTGTTGATTTTATGCATTATCATGAGATTTATGCAAGATTTATTTGATTATTATGAAAAGATGCAAAACCTTATGATTTTGGTGAGACTTTGATCGCATGTTTGATTGATGGCACGTGAAAAGATGCAAAGAAAAAGCATAGAAAGAGGCAGTGCAGAAGAACGTAGCACTCATTTGGAGAATGCTACGTTCCCCTGCAAGATGAACATTGATGTCACGCTCTATTTCAAATAACGCTAAGCTCTCTAGTGGGCAAGCATTTTGGAAGACCCACGCGTACGCGTGGGTGTGATCAGCGCTTGTTACAAAAGAGCGTTACGTTCTCTTTGAAAGAGCGCCTGCAACAATTTCAAAGTTGGGTTTAAGATTTGCCATCGACGCACACGCGTGGATGGGGTATCTGGGAACAAGCACGCGTATGCATGAATGGAGCGGCAGCATGAAAGTGCTGATTTGACATCCACGCGCACGCGCAAAGGACGCGCACGCATGGAGGGCACTCATGGCGTGAACGTAGCGCTCATTTAAAGAATGCTACCAAAGGACGCGCACGCATGTGTTACGCATACGCGTCGCTAGTGCAAAAATGCAAGGGAGGCGCATGCACAGGGTACCTGTACGCATCGGTGAATGAGCGCTACGCTTTTTTTGAGAACACTACGTTCTCCTGAAGCTGCATTGAAGTACCTTTTCTAACCCACTTCATCAAAGCCAAAAAGCCCACTCCAAGTACTTGATGACTGAATTGGAAAGTGTATAAATAGAGGAAAATTTGATTTCATTTAGGGAGCTTTTTAGTTTTTAGAGTTTTTGGGAGTCTTTGGAGTTTTGAACTTTTAATTTCTTTCTGTACTTCATCTTCTGCAATATTTCTTTTCTGTTTTGTGCTAGAGCAATGATGAACTAAACCCCAATTTCATTAGGGGGAGGAGCTCTATTGTAAATCTAATGAATAAATGAAATTCTTCTTCTTCTCTATTCATTTGTGTAGCTATTGGGTATCTTCTATTTTAATTGTGAATTACTGACAGGCGAAAAATTGCCAATTAAGAATTTATAGTGAAAATAGCGTTGCAAGTACAATTCTTAACCGACGAAAATTCTGCTTATCAATTTAGAAAGAATTGTCACAATTTGAAAATAAAATACTGGGAGTAGAGTTCCCAGGTCGTCTCCCAATGAGTTAACAAAAGAGTGCAGATTATTGGTCAGGGGTTTTCCGAGAAATTTTAAGAGTTGGAGAATAGAAAAATAAATGATTGTAAATTAAAGCAATGAGAATTAGCGAGAGAATTTATATAATAAAAATAAAAAGCCTTGACCTGGAGAAGATTAATTGGAAGTTCTATCCTTGTTGAATTTTTCCAAGTGTAATAGTAAAAGGTTGTTGTTTTTACTTAGTTAACATTTACCGAATAAAGGAAAGTCAAGTAATTGAGCTAACTCTTATTCACAAGTTCTAACCCTCTCCTATGGAAGGATTAGCGTTAGTGACTAGAGAGTTAGCCAACAACTTCCAATTAAAATTGACACTTGAGTATTCCAACTCAAGGGTCTCCTTTTAATCAACTCCCAAGTCAAGTTGGAAGTCTACTCCATTGACGTGAATGCCATTTTCATAAACCATAAAAGGGAATAAAAAGAAGACATGATAAATTATATAAAATAATAATTGAAAATTAATTAAAGGTAAAAATAGTTCTTTGCATTAAAAAATTCCAAAATCAAAGATATCCATATGTAAATCTGAACAGGGTGTTTAAAAGAGTAAGGAAATAAGGAAACAAACTAGAATGATAGAAACTTCAACGGAGGTAGTGACTCTTCTTAGTATCCAAATCAAAAGCATAAACTCTAAAAGTATGAATGTGAAGAACCCTAGAGGAAGTAGTATTTTTCTCTAAGATTGCAAAACTCCAACTAAAAACTGTGCGTATGAGAATGTGTCTTGAGTCTATGCTTGTCCTCTAGTCTGTGTTTCTGGGCCGAAAACTGGGTCCAAACTCGGCCCAAAATTGCCCCTAGCGTCTTCTGCGTTTTCTGCACGTGGCGCATGTCACACGTATGCGTTAGTCACGCATACGCGTCGATGGTCTTCTTCGCATGTCACGCATACGCATCAGGTACGCACACGTGTGGCTGTGCAATCTCGTTTATCACGCGTACGCGTCAGGTACGCACACGCGTCGCTGTGAAATTCTCCAAATCACGCGCACGCGCGAGCCATGAGTGCGCGTCATTCCTTGCTGGTTATCTCCTTTATTTCTTGTGCTCCTTTAGAAAGCAAGTTTTCAACCATAGAACAGAATTGGGAAGGAATTGAAAAATCATGCAAATTATATGAATAAGTGCACAAAGACTTGACAAAAACCACTCAATTGAGCATAAGATAAACCATAAAATAGTGGTTTATCAATCTCCCCACACTTAAACATTAGCATGCCCTCATGCTAAGCTCAAGGAGATAGAAAGAATGAATGGGGGAAAGTAAGACTCATGTAATGCAACCTATGTATGTGAATGCAAACTATATGCTAAGATGTTTCTATCTACTTGGTTAAAAGTAAACAAGTTCTCCAAGACAAATATAAATCAAATTCCACTAATTCAAGTCATACAATAAAAGACAAGTAAACTTGTGTGAGAAGATAGCTTATGAAAGCAGGGAACATAGAATCAAGCATTGAACCCTCACTGGTAGTATATATGCACTCTAATCGCTCAAGTGTCTAGGGTTAATCCACTCTACTCTTCTCTAGTCATGCTTTCTAAAACCTTGTTCTTCATGTAACCAATCAACAAATATTTAGTGTACAAATACAAACATCATGAGGTCTTTATCAAGGTTGTAATGGAGCTAAGGTAAGGGTGAGGATATATGTATGGCCAAGTGAGCTATAATATGAATCTTTGACTAACCTAAGCTCTCACCTAACACACACACGCTCTATGTAATTCTAAAATCATGCCTAGCTACCCAAAATTTCACTTTTGTATATTTCACATACTCATGTATCAATTTTTCTTTAATATCACCACATATGTATTGATCTTCTATTAAACTTAACATTGGGATAATTTTGTCCCCTATTTATTTATTTTTTTGATGAACATGAAAGAAAATATAACATATCAATGCACATGGGTTTATTTTTTGGTCTCACATGAGTATGCACCCAAATTTCCAATATCTTGTCAATTAAAACTCAAAACTTCCTAATGAGCGGATAATTTATACGCTTTTTGGCATTGTTTTTAGTATGTTTTTAGTAGGATCTAGTTATTTTTAGGGATGTTTTTATTATTTTTTATGTTAAATTCACATTTCTGGACTTTACTATGAGTTTGTGTGTTTTTCTGTGATTTCAGGTATTTTCTGGCTGAAATTGAGGGACTTGAGCAAAAATCAGATTCAGAGGTTGAAGAAGGACTGCAGATGCTGTTGGATTCTGACCTCCCTGCACTCAAAGTGAATTTTCTGGAGCTAAAGAACTCCAAATGGCACGCTTCCAATTGCGTTGGAAAGTAGACATCCAGGGATTTCCAGAAATATATAATAGTCCATACTTTGAATAAGGATTGACGACATAAACTGGCGTTCAACGCCAGTTCTATGCTGCAGTCTGGCATCCAGCGCCAGAAACAAGTTGCAAAGTGGAGTTCAACGCTAGAAACACGTTACAAACTGGCGTTCAACTCCAAGAATGACCTCTCCACGTGTAAACTTTAAGCTCAGCCCAAACACACACCAAGTGGGCCCTGGAAGTGGATTTATGCATCAATTACTTACTTCTGTAAACCATAGTAGCTAGTTTAGTATAAATAGGACTTTTTACTATTGTATTGAGAGGGGGAGATAATCTTTTGATCATCTTTTGATCCTTTGATCACGTTTGGGGGCTGGCCATTTGGCCATGCCTGAACCTTCATCACTTATGTATTTTTAACGGTAGAGTTTCTGCACTCCATAGATTAAGGTGTGGAGCTCTGCTGTTCCTCATGATTTAATGCAAAATACTACTGTTTTTCTATTCAATTCCACTTATTCCACTTCTAAGATATCCATTCGCACCCAAGAACATGATGAATGTGATGATTATGTGATGCTCGTCATCATTCTCACTTATGAACGCGTGCCTGACAAACACTTCCGTTCTACATGCAAACAAGCTAGAATGAGTATCTCTTAGATATCTAATACAGAGGACTGAGTCTGAGATGTTAGAATCTTCGTGGTATAAGTTAGAACTCATGGATGGCCATTCCTGAGATCCGGAAAGTCTAAACCTTGTCTGTGGTATTCCGAGTAGGATCTGGGAAGGGATGGCTATGACGAACTTCAAACTCGCAAGTGCTGGGCGTAGTGACAGACGCAAAAGGAGGGTGAATCCTATTCCAGTATGATCGAGAACCTCCAGATGATTAGTCGTGCCGTGACAGAGCATTTGGACCTTTTTCACAGAGAGGATGGGATGTAGCCATTGACAACGGTGATGCCTTACAGAAAGCTTGCCATGGAAAGGAGTAGGAATGATTGGATGAAGACAACAGGAAAGCAGAGGTTCAGAGGAACGAAAGCATCTCTAGACGCTTATCTGAAATTCTCACCAATGATTTACATAAGTATTTCTATCTTTATTTTCTGTTTATTTATTATTATTATTCGAAAACTCCATAACCATATGATATCCGCCTAACTGAGATTTACAAGATGACCATAGCTTGCTTCATACCAACAATCTCCGTGGGATCGACCCTTACTCACGTAAGGTTTTATTACTTGGACGACCCAGTGCACTTGCTGGTTAGTTGTATCGAAGTTGTGAATGAAAAATGATTTATTAAAGACGTGCGTACTGAGTTTTTTGCGCCGTTGCCTGAGATCACAATTTCGTGCACCAAGTTTTTGGCGCCGTTGCCGGGGATTGTTCGAGTTTGGACAACTGACGGTTCATCTTGTTGCTCAGATTAGGTAATTTTCTTTTTGTTTTATTTTCAAAAATTTTTCAAAAATCTTTCAAAAAATAATTTTTCCTTTTGTTTTCGAAAATTATTTCAAAATTTCTAAGAATGAATTCTAAAGTTTCAAAATGGTATGCTGAAGTTTGGCTGGCCATCAAGCTTTAGACTAACCTGGTATGATTCCTGGAATCTTGATTGAGGACTTTGAATTCATTGCTTCCTTTTCCCTATATGTTTTCAAAAAAAATAAAAATATCCAAAAAAAATAATAAAATTATAAAATAAAAAATACTTTGTGTTTCTTGTTTGAGTATTGAGTCAATTTTTAATTTTGGTGTCAATTGTATTTTTTTTAAATTTAAGCATTTTTTTTGAAAATTCATGCATTCATAGTGTTCTTCATGATCTTCAAGTTGTTCTTGGTAAGTCTTCTTATTTGATCTTGATGTTTTCTTATTTTGTGTCTTTTGTTGTTTTTCATGTGCATCTTTGCATTCATAGTGTCTAAGCATTAAAGATTTCTAAGTTTGGTGTCTTGCATGTTTTCTTTGCATCAAAATTTTTTTCAAAAATATGTTCTTGATGTTCATCATGATCTTCAAAGTGTTCTTGGTGTTCATCTTGACATTCATAGTGTTCTTGCATGCATCATGTGTTTTGATTCATAATTTTCATGTTGTGAGTCATTTTTTTGTTTTTCTCTCTCATCATAAAAAATTCAAAAATAAAAAATATATCTTTCCCTTTTTCTCTCATAAATTTTCGAAAATTTGAGTTAACTTTTTCAAAATTTTTAAAATCTAGTTGTTTCTTATGAGTCAAATCAAATTTTCAAATTGAAAATCCTATCTTTTTCAAAATCTTTTTAAAAAATTAAATCTTTTTCATTTTTCTTATTTATTTTCGAAAATTTTAAAAATATTTTTCAAAAGTATTTTCTTAATTTTATCTCATAATTTTCGAAAATATTATCAACAATTAATGTTTTGATTCAAAAATTTCAAGTTTGTTACTTGCTTGTTAAGAAAGATTCAAACTTTAAGTTCTAGAATCATATCTTGTGATTACTTGTGAGTCAAGTCATTAATTGTGATTTTAAAATTTCAAATATTTTTCAAACAAATCTCTTTCAATCATATCTTTTCAAACTTTGATTTCAAAATCTTTTTCTAACTTCTTATCTTTTCAAATTTAATTTTCAAATCTTCTTAATATCTTTTCAATCATATCTTTTCAATCAATTTTCAAAATAAATTTCTATTATATCTTTTTAAATCTTATCTTTTTCAAAACTTTGATTTTAAAATATCTCCTCTAACTTCTTATCTTCTTATCTTTTCAAAATTGAATTTCAAATCTTTTTCAACTAACTAATTGACCTTTTGTTTGTTTCTTATCTTTTTCAAAACTACCTAACTAACTATCCCTCTCTAATTTTCGAAAATACCTCCCTCTTTTTCAAAAATTCTTTTTAGCTAATTAATTGTTTAAATTTTAATTTTAATTTTAATTCTCCTTTAATTTTCGAAAATCATCAACTTCTTTTCAAAAATTAATTTTCAAAATTCCCTCCCCCTCATCTCCTTCTATTTATTTATTCATCTACTAACACTTCTCCTCACCCAGAAATTCGAACCCCTTCTTCTCTCCTGAGTTCGAATTCTTCTCTTCTTCATTCTCTTTCTTCTTTTCTTCTACTCACACAAGGGAACCTCTATACTGTGGTAAAAAGGATTCCTATTATTATTTTCTGTTCCCTTCTTTTTCATATGAGCAGGAGCAAGCACAAGAACATTCTTGTTGAAGCAGACCCTAAACCTGAAAAGACTCTGAAGAAGAAACTAAGAGAAGCTAAATTAGAACAATCCCGAGACAACCTTACAGAAATTTTCGAAGAGGAAGAGGAGATGGCAGCCGAAAATAATAATAATGCAAGGAAGATGCTTGGTGACTTTACTGCACCAAATTCCAATTTACATGGAAGAAGCATCTCCATCCCTACCATTGGAGCAAACAATTTTTAGCTTAAGCCTCAACTAGTTTCTCTGATGCAACAAAACTGCAAGTTTTATGGACTTCCATCTGAAGATCCTTTTCAGTTCTTAACTGAATTCTTGCAGATATGTGATACTGTTAAGACTAATGGAGTAGATCCTAAAGTCTACAGGCTCATGCTTTTCCCATTTGCTGTGAGAGACAGAGTTAGAATATGGTTGGATTCTCAACCTAAAGATAGCCTGAACTCTTGGGATAAGCTGGTCACGGCTTTCTTAGCCAAGTTCTTTCCTCCTCAAAAGCTTAGTAAGCTTAGAGTGGATGTATGTGATACTGTTAAGACTAATGGAGTAGATCCTGAAGTCTACAGGCTCATGCTTTTCCCATTTGCTGTGAGAGACAGAGTTAGAATATGGTTGGATTCTCAACCTAAAGATAGCCTGAACTCTTGGGATAAGCTGGTCACGGCTTTCTTAGCCAAGTTCTTTCCTCCTCAAAAGCTTAGTAAGCTTAGAGTGGATGTTCAAACCTTCAGACAGAAAGAAGGTGAATCCCTCTATGAAGCTTGGGAGAGATACAAGCAACTGACTAAAAAGTGTCCTTCTGACATGCTTTCAGAATGGACCATCCTTGATATATTCTATGATGGTCTATCTGAATTAGCTAAGATGTTATTGGATACTTCTGCAGGTGGATCCATTCACCTAAAGAAAACGCCTACATAAGCTCAAAAACTTATTGACATGGTTGCTAACAACCAGTTTATGTACACTTCTGAGAGGAATCCTGTGAGTAATGGGATGCCTTAGAAGAAGGGAGTTCTTGAAATTGATGCTCTGAATGCCATATTGGCTCAGAACAAACTATTGACTCAGCAGGTTAATATGATTTCTCAGAGTCTGAATGGAATGCAAGCTGCATCCAACAGTACTCAAGAGGCATCTTCTGAAGAAGAAGCTTATGATCCTGAGAACCCTGCAATAGCAGAGGTAAATTATATGAGTGAACCCAATGGAAACACCTATAATCCCTCATGTAGAAATCACCCAAATCTCTCATGGAAGGATCAACAAAAGCCTCAACAAGGCTTTAATAATGGTGGAAGAAACAGGCTTAGCAATAGCAAGCCTTTTCCATCATCCACTCAGCAAAAGAAAGAGAGTTCTGAGCAGAATCCATCTAGCTTGGCAAATATAGTCTCTGGTCTATCTAAGGCCACTCTAAGTTTCATGAATGAAACAAGGTCCTCCATTAGAAATTTGGAGGCACAAGTGGGCCAGCTGAGTAAGAAGATCACTGAAATCCCTCCTAGTACTCTCCCAAGCAATACAGAAGAAAATCCAAAAGGAGAATGCAAGGCCATTGAATTGACCATCATGGCCGAAACCACAAAAGAGGAGGAGGACATGAATCCCAGTGAGGAAGACCTCCTGGGACATCCAGAGATCAATAAGGAGTTTCCCTTTGAGGAACCCAAGGACTCTGAGGCTCATCTGGAGACCATAGAGATTCTATTAAACCTCCTTATGCCATTCATGAGCTCTGATGAGTATTCTTCCTCTGAAGAGAATGAGGATGTTACTGAAGAGCAAGTTGCCAAGTACCTTGGTGCAATCATGAAACTGAATGCCAAATTATTTGGTAATGAGACTTGGAAAGATGAACCTCCCTTGCTCATCAATGAACTGAGTAATCTGGATCAACTGACATTGCCTCAGAAGAAACAGGATCCTGGAAAGTTTTTAATACCTTGTACCATAGGCACCATGACCTTTGAGAAGGCTCTATGTGACCTTGGGTCAGGGATAAACCTCATGCCCCTCTCTGTAATGGAGAAATTAGGAATCTTTGAGGTGCAAGCTGCCAGAATCTCACTAGAGATGGCAGACAACTCAAGAAAATAGGCTTATGGACTAGTAGAGGACATGTTAGTAAAGGTTGAAGACCTTTACATCCCTGCTGATTTCATAATCCTGGATACTGGAAAGGATGAGGATGAATCCATCATTCTTGGAAGACCCTTCCTAGCCACAGCAAGAGCTGTGATTGATATGGACAGAGGAGAATTGATCCTTCAACTGAATAAGGACAACCTTGTGTTTAAAACTCAAGGATCTCCCTCTGTAACCATGGAGAGGAAGTATGAAAAGCTTCTCTCACTACAGAGTCAACCAAAGCCCCCACAGTCAAACTCTAAGTTTGGTGTTGGGAGGCCACAACCAAACTTTAAGTTTGGTGTTGAACCCCCACAACCAAACTCTAAGTTTGGTGTTGGGAGGTCCCAACCTTGCTCTGATTATCTGTGAGGCTCCATGAGAGCTCACTGTCAAGCTATTGACATTAAAGAAGCGCTTGTTGGGAGGCAACCCAATGTTATTTAATCATTTTTATTTTATTTTCTCTTTGTTATTTCATGTTTTATTAGGTTGATGATCATGTGGAGTCACAAAAACTACTGAAAAATAAAAAACAGAATGAAAAACAGCATTGAAAAAATCACACCCTAGAGGAAGGACTTACTAGCGTTTAAATGCCAGTAAGGAGCATCTGGCGTTGAACGCCAGAAACAAGCAACATCCTGGCGTTCAGACGCTAGGAATGCATGACGTTAGGATTTTGGCCAGTAAAGAATGTCATAAAAATAGTCACGTTGTAGATATAGTCTCTAAACCGACAAAAATCCCTTCGTACAAACGTTTTGGTTGTCACAAGTAACAAACCCCTTTTAAAATTGATAACCGAGTATTTAAACCTCGGGTCGTCTTCTCAAGGAATTGTAGGGAGGTATGTTCTTATTATTGGTTATGAGTTTGTAAATTGGGAAAATTTGGAGTTTGGGCAATGGGCACAGGTATATTTTCAAAGGAATAAAAATAAATAAATAATTGAAAAATAAGTTTTTGGCAAGGTATGAGAACCGGAAATCCTGTCCTTGTTATCCTTATCAGATGTGATGAGAATTGGATTTCAATCCCACTTAGTTAAGTCAAGTGGACTAATTAGCTTGATTCTCAAGTCCTAGTCCTGTGGAGAGACTAGTGTTAGAGCAATCCTAGCTAAAGCAAAATCTGTCAATTTCAACCACTCCTGAGTTTGACAACTCAAGTGTTACCAATTACCTAACCAAAGCCAAAAGGAAGAAAATATCTAAATTAAATTAAAAGCAAAGCGATCTTAAATCTGAAATACCTCAAATAATATTAATTAAGAAAATCATAACATGAATGTAGCATAAGCCAAATAGGCAACATAACTAATATAAGCATTAAAGTATCTGAACTTAAGAGATAAATATAAAGTAAAAGAACGTTGAACCTGGGATTGAGAGTCACTCCTAAAACTAAGAGAAATCCTAAATCCTAATCCTAAGAGAGAGGAGAGAACCTCTCTCTCTAAAAACTACATCTACTCCTAAAATTATGAATTATGAGAGCCTCTCTGAATGGATGCATTCTCCTACTTTATAGCCTCTAATCTGTGTTTTCTGGGCCGCAAACTGGGTCAAAAACAGTCCAGAATTCGCTGGGTTCGAATTTTGCCACGCTGGATTTCCGTCATTGCGACGCGGCCGCATGGATCACGCAGTCGCATCGCCTAGCGTCAGGGAAACTATATCATATTATATATCAAATCGAAGCCCCAGACGTTAGCTTTCCAACGCAACTAAAACCGCATCGTTTGGACCTCTGTAGCTAAAGTTATAGCCGTTTGAGTGCAGAGAGGTCAGGCTGGACAGCTTAGCAATTTCTCCAACTTCTTGTATTCCTTCCACTTTTGCATGCTTCCTTTCTATCCTCTAAACCATTCCTGCCCTGTAATCTCTGAAATCACTTAACACACATATCAAGGCATCTAATGGTGATAAGAGAGGATTAATAATAAGCAAATATAAGATCAAAGAAGCATGTTTTCAATCAAAGCACATAATTAGGAAGGCAAATGTAAAACCATGCGAATAGTATGAATAAGTGGGTAAAGAGTAGATAAAAATCACTCAATTGAGCACAAGATAAACCATAAAATAGTGGTTTATCAATGCACCCTGAGGAAAGCTGGCGCTGAATGCCAGAAACAAGCATAGAACTGGCGTTCAACGCCAGAAACATGCTGCATCTGGGCGTTGAACGCCCAGAACAAGCATCAATTCGGCGTTTAAACGCCAGAATTGCATGCAAAGGCATTTTACATTCCTAATTGGTGCAGGGATGTAAATCCTTAACACCTCAGGATCTGTGGACCCACAGGATCATCTCAGGATCTGTGGACCCCACAGGATCCCCACCTACCTCCACTCATACTCTCCCCTCTTCTCATTCATCCTCTCTTCCTAATAAACACCTTTCCCCAAAACCCTTCACCAATCACCTCAATCTCTCTCTTCCCTATTACCCATTCACCACTCATATCCATCTACTCTTCCCCATAAACCTACCTTATAAACCCCACCTACCTTCAAAATTCAAAATCACTTTCCCACCCAAACCCACCCCATATGGCCAAACCTTAACCCCTCTCCCCCCACTATATAAACCTCTCCATTCTTCTTCGTTCTCACACAACACAACCCTCTCATCCCCTTCTTGGCCGAAACACAACCCTCTCTCCCTCTCTTTCATATCTTCTTCTTCTTCTTCTTTTCTTTCTTCTCTTGCTCGAGGGCGAGCAATATTCTAAGTTTGATGTGGTAAAAGCATAGCTTTTTTGTTTTTCCATTACCATTGATGGCACCTAAGACTGAAGAAACCTCTAGAAAGGGGAAAATGGAAGACAAAAGCTTCCACCTCCGAGTCATGGGAGATGGAAAGATTCATCTCCAAAGCCCATCAAGACCACTTCTATGATGTTGTGGCCAAGAAGAAGGTGATCCCCGAGGTCCCTTTCAAACTCAAGAAAAATGAGTATCCGGAGATCTGACATGAGATCCAAAGAAGAGGTTGGGAAGTTCTAACAAACCCTATCCAACAAGTCGGAATTCTAATGGTTCAAGAGTTCTATGCTAATGCATGGATCACTAGGAACCATGATCGAAGTAAGAACCCGAACCCAAAGAATTATCTCACCATGGTTCGGGGGAAATACTTAGATTTTAGTCCGGAAAATGTGAGATTGTCGTTCAACTTGCCAATGATGGAAGAGAACGCACGCCCCTACACAAGAAGAGTCAACTTTGATCAAAGGTTGGACTAAGTCCTCATGGACATATGTGTAGAAGGAGCTCAATGGAAGATTGACTCAAAAGGCAAATCGGTTCAACTGAGAAGACTGGACCTTAAGCCTGTAGCTAGAGGACGGTTGGAGTTCATTCAACGCTCAATCATTCCTACTAGCAACCGGTCTGAAGTTACAATAGACCGGGCCATCATGATCCATAGCATCATGATTGGGGAGGAAGTGGAGGTTCATGAGATTATACCTCAAGAACTCTACAAGGTGGCTGACAAGTCCTCCACTATGGCAAGGTTAGCCTTTCCTCACCTCATTTGCCACCTATGCAATTCGGCTGGGATTAACATAGAGGGAGATATCCTTTTTGAAGAGGAAAAGCCCATCATTAAGAAAAGGATGGAGCAAACAAGAGAGCCTATTCATGGATCTCAAGAGATGCATGAAGAAGCTCATCACCAAGAAATCCCTGAGATGCCTCAAGGGATGCACTTTCCTCCACAGAATTTTTGGGAGCGAATCAACACCTCCCTAGGAGAATTAAGTTCCAACATGGGACAATTAAGGGTGGAACATCAAGATCACTCCATCATCCTCCATGAAATTAGAGAAGATCAAAGAGCAGTGAGGGAGGAGCAACAAAGACAAGGAAGAGACATAGAAGAGCTCAAGGACATCATTGGTTCCTCAAGAAGGAAACGCCACCATCACTAAGGTGGACTCATTCCTTGTTCTTAAATTTTCTGTTTTTCATTTTCTTTATGTTAAGTGCTTATCTATGTTTGTGTCTTATTACATGATCATTAGTATTTAGTAACTATGTCTTAAAATTATGAATGTCCTATGAATCCATCACCTCTCTTAAATGAAAAATGTTTTTAAATTCAAAAGAACAAGAAGTACATGAGTTTCGAATTTATCCTTGAATTTAGTTTAATTATATTGATGTGGTGACAATAATTTTTGTTTTCTGAATGAATGCTTGAACAGTGCATATGTCTTTTGAAGTTGTTGTTTTAGAATGTTAAATATGTTGGCTCTTGAAAGAATGATGACAAGGAGACATGTTATTTGATAATCTGAAAAATCATAAAAATTCTTGAAGCAAGAAAAAGCAGTGAATACAAAGCTTGCAGAAAAAAAAAGAGAGAAAGAAAAAGAAAAAGCAAGCAGAAAAAGCCAATAGCCCTTAAAACAAAAGGCAAGGGTAATAAAAAGGATCCAAGGCTTTGAGCATCAGTGGATAGGAGGGCCTAAAGGAATAAAATCCCGTCCTAAGTGGCTAAACCGAGCTGTCCCTAACCATGTGCTTGTGGCATGAAGGTGTCAAGTGAAAACTTGAGACTGAGCGGTTAAAGTCAAGGTCCAAAGCAAAAACAGAGTGTGCTTAAGAACCCTGGACACCTCTAATTGGGGACTTTAGCAAAGCTGAGTCACAATCTGAAAAGGTTCACCCAGTTATGTGTCTGTGGCATTTATATATCCGGTGGTAATACTGGAAAACAAAGTGCTTAGGGCCACGGCCAAGACTCATAAAGTAGCTATGTTCAAGAATCAACATACTGAACTAGGAGAATCAATAACACTATCTGAATTCTAAGTTCCTATAGATGCCAATCATTCTAAACTTCAATGGATAAAGTGAGATGCTGATGAGCGGATAATTTATACGCTTTTTGGCATTGTTTTTAGTATGTTTTCAGTGTAATTTAGTTAGTTTTTATTATATTTCTATTAGTTTTTAAATAAAAATCACAATTCTGGACATTACTATGAGTTTGTGTGTTTTTCTGTAATTTCAGATATTTTCTGGCTGAAATTGAGGGAGCTGAGCAAAAATCTGATTCAGGCTGAAAAAGGATTACTGATGCTATTGGATTCTGACCTCCCTGCACTCAAAGTGGATTTTCTGGAGCTACAGAACTCCAAATGGCATGCTCTTAATTGCGTTGGAAAGTAGACATCCAGGGCTTTCCAAAAATATATAATAGTTCATACTTTTCTCAAGGATAGACGATGTAAACTGGCGTTCAACGCCAGTTTCATGTTGTAGTCTGGCGTCAAACGCCAGAAACAGGTTACAAATGGGAGTTGAACGCCAGAAACAGGTTACAACCTGGCGTTTAACTCCAGAAATAGCCTAGGCATGTGAGAAGCTTAAGTCTCAGCCCCAGCACACACCAAGTGTGTAACGACCCAACTTCCAATACATCATGATCGTACCAAAAGTAAGGCGTTACTGACCTGTTTTCCTTATTAACTATTTACTATTAAGCCTTTAGTTCGATATCGCGATTCAATTTTAGTAAAAATACCAGAAATTTTTGTTTTTATTAATTAAAATCATATAGCAAACATCACCAAGTAATAATAATCACATAATTATTAATAATAGTAATATTATACAAAAGAATTTAAATAAAATTCAGGTACAACTCCTATCCCTCTGCATAAAATAAAAACCTTAAGTAGTAAGGGCGAGGGAATTCTATGAAAGAATCTCAACTCATAAACTTAACTCGTAAATAAATTCTAGAATCGCCCGCAGCTTCAAACTGAATCTTCGTACCTGTGTCACTAAAAGGGTGGAAGATTTTGGGGTGAGAACAAACCACACGTTCTCAGTAGGAAATGGGAATGCCGTAAAAGTAATGATTAACATGCAAATAATTAACTTTGCTTAATAAACCATCTTAGTCAAACCTTTTGAAGTACTTTTTAATATTACTTTAGATAAATAATTACTTTCTTTAAATTTCTAAACCCAAAACAGATCTCAATCACAATTTGTCATATTAAATATCTTTTAGCCACATAATTAAATCTCAGTCACAATTGATTCTCAGTCACAACAAATAGTTATTAATCATTTTTATATATTTACAGACTACTAGCACAAGTAAGAAACTCAATTCAACAGACAAACAAATCACAATAAAACAAACAACACAATCGCAGAGAAGTAATACAAGCAAACACAACCAAATGCAAATGCACAACCAATATGATGCATGTCTGTCCTAAGCAGGCCATGAGCTCACGTGTCGGTTTACACCCTACAGCCCGACATTACCTAGGAACAAGTCCCAGATATGGCTTCCTTTTGTGTCCTTAGTGCATATGTGTCGATGGTAAGAATACCACTCCTTCGTGACTACCGGCAGTCGGCGCGAAGCCCGACCCCATTATATACGCACAAGGGGAAATAGTGATCCTCAGTTCGTGGGCGTCCCCGAGATCAATTCACAAACAAAACAGAGATCTTTAGTTCGTGGGTTATACCCGAGATCAATACACAATAACATAGTGATCTTCAGTTCGCGGGTTATACCCGAGATCAACATACAACAATTCATGGGTTATTCCCGTAATCAATGATTATCAGTCCGTGGGTTTTTCCCGCATATAAAACAAATAACAATCTATAGGTTTCCCCGAGATCAATGATCATTCAGTTCGTGGGTACTTCCCAATTTTAACCAATTATCAATTCGTGGGTTTTCCCTCGTAGTTAAACAACTAACAGTTCGTGGGGTTTTTCCACCTTTTATTACTTTTCATTATCCTTTCTAAAACGTAACAATCCACATATCAATTCGTCATTCTCTTTTTCCCTTTGAGTTCTTAACATTTTTCTTTAAACCTTTCTTAACTTTCTCAGGCATTTATCCATAAAAATCTTAACCATCAAGCCAGTCATAATCTCTACTTTAGAAATCTTGACTCAAGCCAACTTTAAAACTATTTTTCAGTTTGGTTCTCTATCGAAAGACTCAAGAAAAATCATTTATTTTAAATTCATTAAACACTTTTCAAAACATAACCTCTCTTTGAAAATAATCGAATAGAACTCTTTCTCAAGTTCACTAACTTCACAAAGATTCAAAAATCATCTCTCTTACTATTCAAATTCAAATATTATTATTTCACCAAATTTTTAAAAAGGTAATCTTTATTTCAAGCCCAAAACATAACTCTTTCTATATTGAATCAAATTCAAAACATAATTTCTTTCTTAAATAATTGTTCGAAACATAATTCCTTTCCTTGGTAAATTGAACTCAAAATATTTTAATTCTTTTCTAAACTAAGTAAAGCTCAAGTAATATAATTTTCCAAATTCAAAACTTCTAAAATAACTTTTCAAATGAAACCTCAGGTTTTTATAAAATTTCGGCAGCACCTCCCCTAAAACTCGGACTTAACCACCCTTACGGGTTCCCTCTTTCTCCACAAATCACCAGCCCTTTTCTCAACAATTTTCAAACGGGCAATTCTCAATCAACCAGACATTCACAATTCATAATAATTAGCAAGTCAATCATACTCCACAATTCCAACTAATCCATCAATCCAACTCCAATCTCATCAATTCACAACTAAATTCATAAGTCATAAAATCCTTTCAATTTAAACTCAATCAATTCTCCATCCGTTCATTAGCAATTATCATAACAGATTCTCAATAATTATCTCATCATAATTCAGTTTAAGAACTAACATCCCTTCATCAATTAAAATCAGAATTTCACCCAGTCATCATTTATTTTAAAAGTAAACCAGTCTAACTTTAAAAACTCATAACTAATCTTCCAAAACCATTCTTCAATCAGTCACCAACCAAATCCACTACCGTTACAATATATCAAATAACCAGCACATCATTCAATTCAATATAAATCCGTCAAAGATCATAATTTCAGTCAATTTGTGACCATCAAGCAAACCAGCCTATGGCAACTAGCTCAACATAATCAAATAATAGGATTCTCAGTAATTCCAAACAATTAGAAAATCGGTAACAGTTACAGCCTCAAATCAAAATCAATATCATCAATTAATCACTTACAACCATGAAACCGGCCACAATCACAGCCAAGTCAGAATCAATAAATCATGACGCAGAAAATTAGTCTAACCATTATAAAATTATTTATATACTCTTAAAATTTACTATATTATTTTAGAAAATCAGGTTCTCAAGACAGTTTAATCCTTTAAGTTCCAATCCTTCAATAACCACCAAAATGAATTTCAGCCAGTCACAAGTCAAATTCACAGCCATTCATATATATCAGATAACTAAAATCAACAGCAAGCACTTATCCTCAATAATTAGAATATAGCCACATCTCAACCAATTTAGCATAATCACCTAAAATCAGAATTTTCAACAATTACATCAAAATCAGAAAACTAATATCAATCATAGCCTCAACCAGAATTAATCTTATCAATTAATCTATCACTCACAACAAGAACACCCAATGATATTCACAGCCACACTCTAAAATCAATAAATTAGTTGAAATACTAGAAAATCATCTCAATACCAAACTTAATCCAAATTTCACAATCTCAAATCAATCAAGCTTATTTCTATCAATTAATCATAATTATGAATTATTTGCAATTACTCACTAAACCTCATTGGCATTCATAAGTTAAAACTGTTAATTTTGAAATAAATCCCCTACCTCAATGTCGAAACTCACGAAAATCGCCAAGCACAGCAGCTCCGTTAGCAATTTCCAGCACCTATTTCCATGGCAACAACAATGACAAGGTTAAAGGCCTCCTCTCCTCTCCGATCTGAGATTCTAGAAGTAGCAGCCATTTTCAAACAGAGCCAGCAGCAACGTGAGGTGGCCACGGCAGTAAGCAAAAACCATGAATTCAAATCGGATAAAAGTAACAATTCTGGAAGTTCAATTCTGGAAGTTCAGGGCAAAATCAAATTGGAACAAGAGCAAGGCTAATAAAATGGCAGTGGAATAAACAAAACATCAAGTGATGATTCAGAACACGAATGTCTTACAACAATTAGAAGGTAATAACAGAACGAAGAAGCTACGGCAGCGGTATAGGCAACTGCAACAGCAAGCTCGGAGGTTGGCAGAGCAACTTCCTCCTCTAGCGACGGCTTGGTGAGATGCGGCAGCAGTAGGGTGCAACAACGGCGGTGCTGCAGCTCAGTAATGGCGACGCGGTGGCAGCTCGCGTGGATGGCGATGGCAACCCACAGCACTGACGGCGACAAGGCTGGTCGCGGGCTTCTTCCTCGCGGTGTCTGGCTCTCTCTCCGCGCTTGACGGCGTTCGGTGGCAATGGAGGCATGGCGGCGACACAGCAAAGGTTCCCTCCTCCCTTGGCTTTCGCGTGGTTCTTCCTTCCTCCTTGAGCAGCGACGACGGCGTCCTCTTCGTCGGCAATAATGACGGCGGCGATGACGAGGCGGGCTGGACGTGGTGCAGCTCCATTCACAGGGTGTGGGTGTGTGACAGAAGGGGTGTGGGCTGAATGAGTGCGGTGTCCTGAGTGTGTATGTGTGCTGCGGTGAAGCTGAGGAAGAGAGGGGAGTCTGTGCGACTTGTGATGAGGGTGACGGCGCTGAGGAGAGTGGGGGAGGGTTAGGGTTTCTGATTAGTAACTTAGGGTTTCCAATTTGGGAAATTAGGGTTTCTGAATTTGATTTGGGAATTAGGGTTAGAAATTAGGGATTTTATAAAGAAATATGGATAGATATGAATAGATATTTTGATAAAATTGGAGGATAGAGTAATTTTAAATTAAATATACTCTCTTAAAAATATTTAGGAACATTATTTATCAACATATTGCTAAATTAGATGAATTATTTCTAATTTACATTATAAAATGTACAAGTTAAGTATATTTTGTAAAGTACAATTTAAATTCAAATATTAATTTTCTAGATTAAATCATACAAATCTCTATTATTTTTTTATCTCTGAAACTTTAATTTCAATTTATAAAATAATTAATTATAATAAAGTTGTACATAAATATTAATTGACTTAAACTTAAAGTATTTATAAATATCAATCTAATCATTTCTAATAAAATAATTTCTAGGAGTTCAAGTTAATAATATAATTCATTCAAAATAGAATTTATTTAAATTAAATTATACAATTATTCTAATTTTTCAATTATCAAACTTATAATTTCAATTATACCAAATATCCAATAAAGATTATATAAAAATTCTAATTAATTTAAACTTCAATTATCATGAAAATGTATTTAATTACCTTTAGTAAAATAATTTTCTTAAAATAAAGTTATCAACAAATATAATAAATCACAAATGACTAATTATTTGATTTTCAAAAACTAGGGTTGTTACAAAGTGGGCCCCAGAAGTGGATTTCTGCACCATCTATCATAGTTTATTTATTTTCTGTAAACCTAGGTTACTAGTTTAGTATTTAAATAACTTTTAGAGGTCTATTTTCGTAGCTCATGACATTTTAGATCTGAACTTTGTACTCTTTGATGGCATGAGTCTCTGAACTCCATTGTTGGGGGTGAGGAGCTCTGCTGTGTTTCGATGAATTAATGCAACTATTTCTGTTTTCTATTCAAACACGCTTGTTTCTATTTAAGAGGTTCATTCGCACTTCAATATGATAAATGTGATGATCTGTGACACTCATCACCATTCTCAACCTATGAACGCATGCCTGACAACCACCTCCGTTCTACCTTCGATTGAATGAACATCTCTTGGATTCCTTAATCAGAATCTTCGTGGTATAAACTAGAATCTATTGGCAGCATTCTTGAGAATCCGGAAAGTCTAAACCTTGTCTATGGTATTCCAAGTAGGATTCAGAGATTGAATGACTGTGACGAGCTTCAAACTCACAAGGGTTGGGCGTAGTGACAGACGCAAAAGGATCAATGGATCCTATTCTAGCATGAGTGAGAACCGACAGATGATTAGCCATGCGGTGACAGCGCACCTGGACCCTTTTCACTGAGAGGACGGATGGTAGCCATTGACAACGGTGATCCACCAACACACAGCTTGCCATAGGAGGAACCTTGCGTGCGTGAAGAAGAAGGCAGGGAGAAAGCAGAGATTCAGAAGACAAAGCATCTCCAAAACTCCAACATATTCTCCATTACTGCAGAACAAGTATTTAATCCATGCTCTTTTATTCTTCGCAATTCATGCTGATAATTATAATTGATTTCCTGACTAAAATTTACAGGATAACCATAGATTGCTTTAAACCAACAATCTCCGTGGGATCGACCCTTACTCACGTAAGGTATTATTACTTGGACGACCCAGTGCACTTGTTGGTTAGTGGTACGAGTTGTGAAAAGTGTGATTCACAATTCGTGCACCAAGTTTTTGGCACCGTTCCCGGGGATTGTTCGAGTTTGAACAACTGACGGTTCATCCTGTTATTTTGTCTTTTGGGTCAGAGTCTTTTGCTTTCTTTTCAAAAATCTTTCAAAAGATTTTTATTTTTCTTTATTAATCTGTGATTTGTGTTTGAGTCTTTTATTATTGTTCTTGTTAAAATTTTAGAATCCTTATTTTCTTTTTCAAAAGTTTTTCAAAATTTTATTTTTTTAACTAATAATTGAGTTTTTTCTGTTTAAGTTTAGTTTTATATTTTAAGTTTGGTGTCAATTGCATATTTTATACTTTCCTTTAAATTTTCGAATTTGTGTTCTTTGTTTTTCCTGGATCTTCAAGTTGTTCTTGTTTATTTTTCTTGTTTGATCTTTATTTTTTCTTGTTCTATTTCTTTTCTTGTTTTTCTTGTGCTTTTTGAAAACATTAGTTTTTGAAAAAAGTTTATTCTTAGTTATTAAAAATACTTCTTTAAAACAAGTGTTACATTTACAACTCAATTGGTTAAAGCGTTGGTTTATGTTCTTGGTAATTGGGTATCTTCTTTTTAAAATCTTTTTTTTTTCAAAAATAATTTTTCTTTGATTAAATCTTGTGCCAAACTTTAAGTTTGGTGTTTTCTTGTCAATCTTTCTATAATTTTCGAAAATTTTATTGAGGTTTTCTAAAAATTTTAAGTTTGGTGTTCTTTCTTTTGTTCTTGTTGTTCTTGTGAGTCTTCAAAGTGTTCTTGAGTTTTCCTTATATCTTGATCTTAAAATTTTTAAGTTTGGTGTTCCTTGGTATTTTTCCCTCCAAAATTTTCGAAAACAAGGAGCATTAGATCTAAAAATTTTAAGTCTTGTGCTATCTTATTTTTTTTCTCTTTCCTCTTTAAATTCAAAAATATCTTTTTCCTTTATTTTAATTGATTTTTCGAATTTTCCTTTTAAAAATTCAGATTTTATTTTAAAATTTTTTATTTTATCTTATCTTAGTTTTAAAATTTCAAAATTCAAATCTTTTTCAAAAAAAAATCATATCTTTTTAAAAATCTTATCTTATCTCATTTCAAATTTCAAATTTCAACTTTCAAAATTCAAAATTTAATTTTCAAAACTTTTTAATTTAAATTCCTTATCTTCTCTCACCTAACCTATCTTATCTTTTCTAATCTCAAATTTTAAAATCAAATCTTTTTCATATCTTTTCTTTTTTTATTTTATTTTTTTATTTTATTTTCTTACAAGTATCTTTAATTTTAAGACATATCTTTTTCAAAAATTCCTAACCAATTTCTCTCTCTTCATTTTTTTTGAAAATCCTCACCCACATCTTTTCCTAATCTTTTTAATTAATTAATTTAGTTTTCAATTTTCTTTTATTTATTTTTCTTCAAATTTTCAAATTTATAGTCAATTTTTCATTTATTTTCTTTTATTTTATTTTAGTTTAATTTTGGTTTTCAAAAAAAAAATTATTTGCAATCCACATCATCTTCCTTTCTCCATCATGGACTTAAGTGGAAATGAACAGTCCAGAAGGACTCTGGGGTCATATGCTAACCCCACTACTGCTTCATATGGGAGTAGTATCTGTATACCCTCCATTGGAGTCAGTAGCTTTGAGTTGAATCCTCAGCTCATTATCATGGTGCAGCAAAGTTGCCAGTATTCTGGTCTTCCACAGGAAGAACCTACAGAGTTTTTGGCACAGTTTTTACAGATTCCTGACACAGTACATGATAAGGAAGTAGATCAGGATGTCTACAGATTATTACTATTTTCATTTGCTGTAAAAGACCAAGCTAAGAGGTGGTTAAATAACCAACCTAAGGCTAGCATAAGGACATGGAAACAGCTGTCAGAAAAATTCCTGAATCAATACTTCCCTCCAAAACGGATGACACAGCTAAGGCTGGACATCCAATTTTTATACAAGGAGATAATGAATCTCTTTATGATGCCTGGGAGAGATACAGAGAGATGCTAAGAAAATGCCCCTCTGAAATATTTTTAGAATGGGTGCAATTAGACATCTTCTATTATGGGCTTACAGAGAAAGCCGAAATTTCTCTAGATCACTCAGCTGGTGGATCTATACACATGAGAAAGACAATTGAAGAGGCTCAAGAGCTTATTGATACAGTTGCCAGAAATCAGCATCTGTACCTAAATAGTGAATCTTCTATGAAAGAAGAGGCTAAAACAATAACTGCTGAACTCAGTCCTGCAGAACAAATTACTGAATTCAATCAGCAATTAGATTTTCTAACAAAACAGCTGGCCGAATTCAAGGAGATATTACAAGATACAAGAAGGGATAATATAAACATGGAAGAACAGTTGAAGCAAACAGAACAGCAGTTATCGAAACAAATAACAGAAGAATGCCAAGCAGTTCAATTAAGAAGTGGAAAAACATTAAATACCTCACTTCAAGGCAGCAGGAAGCCAAGAAATGAACAAACTGCTATTCACGATCCCTCTGAGGACAGTAAGAGCCCAGAGAGGAATAACTCTGGCATTCAAATGCCAGAAACAAGCAATGATTTGGCGTCAAACGCCCAATGGAAGCTCAGTTCTGGCGTTCAAATGCCAGGAACAAGTAAGGAGTTGGCGCCCAACGCCACTCTAGCTTCTGACTCTGGCAATCAAATGCCAGTGAGGGATCAGACACACACAAGTGCTAATAACAACCCCTCTAAAAAGGCTTCTCCAACCACCTCTGTAGGAAGTAAACCTGCAGGAACTAAGGTTGAGGAATACAAAGCCAAGATGCCTTATCCTCAAAAACTCTACAAGGAGGAGCAGGATAAGCAATTTGCTCGCTTTGCAGACTATCTTCGGACTCTTGAAATAAAGATTCCGTTTGCAGAGGCACTTGAGCAAATACCTTCTTATGCCAAGTTCATGAAAGAGATCTTGAGTCATAAGAAGGATTGGAGAGAAACTAAAAGAGTTTTCCTCACTGAAGAATGCATTGCAGTCATTCTAAAAAGCTTTCCAGAAAAGCTTAAAGATCCCGGAAGCTTTCTGATACCATGCACATTAGAGGGTAATTGCACCAGGACAGCTCTATGCGATCTTGGGGCAAGCATCAACCTAATACCTGCATCCACCATCAGAAAGCTTGGTTTAACTGAAGAAGTTAAACCGACCCGGATATGTCTCCAACTTGCTGATGGCTCCATTAAATACCCATCAGGCGTGATTGAGGACATGATTGTTAGGGTTGGGTCATTCGCCTTTCCCACTGACTTTGTAGTGCTGGAAATGGAGGAGCACAAGAGTGCTACTCTCATTCTAGGAAGACCTTTCTTAGTAACTGGATGAACTCTCATTGATGTCCAACAGGGGGAAATAACCCTGAGAGTCAATGAGGATGTGTTTAAGTTGAATGCTGTCAAGGCCATGCAGCATCCAGACACACCAAAAGACTGCATGAAAGTTGATCTTATTGACTCTTTGGTAGAGGAGATCAACATGGCTGAGAGTCTCGAATCAGAGCTGGAAGACATCTTTAAAGATGTTCAGCCTGATTTGGAGGATTCAGAAGAATTGAAAGAACTTATGAAACTTCCTCAGGAAGAGGAAACACCCCCTAAACCTGAGCTCAAGCCATTTCCACCATCCCTGAAATATGCATTTCTGGGAGAAGGTGACACTTTTTTAGTGATCATAAGCTCTGCTTTAAATCCACTGGAAGAGGAAGCACTAATTCAAGTGCTAAGGACACACAAGACAGCTCTTGGGTGGTCCATAAATGACCTTAAGGGCATAAGCTCAGCTAGATGCATGCACAAAATCCTATTGGAGGATGATGCTAAGCCAGTGGTTCAACCACAGAGGCGGCTAAATCCAGCCATGAAGAAAGTGGTGCAGAAGGAGGTCACCAAGTTACTAGAGGCTGGGATTATTTATCCTATTTCTTATAGCCCCTGGGTGAGCCCTGTTCAAGTTGTCCCCAAAAAGGGAGGTATGACAGTGGTTCATAATGAAAAGAATGAACTGGTTCTTACAAGAACAGTTACAGGGTAGCGCATGTGTATTGACTACAGAAGGCTCAATACAGCCACCAGAAAGGATCATTTTCCTTTACCATTCATAGACCAGATGCTAGAGAGACTAGCAGGTCATGAATACTACTGTTTTTTGGATAGCTATTCAGGTTATAACCAAATTGCAGTAGATCCTCAGGACCAAGAGAAAACAGCATTTACATGTCCTTCTGGAGTGTTTGCTTATAGAAGGATGCCTTTTGGTCTGTGTAATGCACCTGCAACCTTTCAGAGGTGCATGCTCTCTATCTTCTCTGATATGGTAGAGAAATTTCTGGAAGTCTTCATGGATGACTTTTCAGTATTTGGAGACTCATTCAGCTCCTGCCTTAACCATTTAGCACTTGTTCTGAAAAGATGCCAAGAGACCAACCTAGTTTTAAACTGGGAAAAATGTCACTTTATGGTAACTGAAGGAATTGTCCTTGGGCATAAAATTTCAAACAAGGGAATAGAGGTGGATCAAGCTAAAGTGGAGGTAATTGAAAAACTACCACCACCTGCTAATGTTAAGGCAATCAGAAGCTTTCTGGGGCATGCAGGATTCTACAGGAGGTTTATAAAGGATTTTTCAAAAATTACAAAATCCCTGAGCAATCTGCTAGCTGCTGACACGCCATTTGTGTTTGACACAGAGTGTCTGCAAGCGTTTGAGACTCTGAAAGCTAAGCTGGTCACAGCACTAGTTATCTCTGCACCAGACTGGACATTACCATTTGAACTAATATGTGATGCCAGTGACCATGCCATTGGTGTAGTACTGAGGCAGAGGCATGACAAGCTTCTGCATGTCATTTATTATGCTAGCCGCGTTTTAAATGATGCCCAGAAAAACTACACAACCACAGAAAAAGAATTGCTTGCAGTGGTTTATGCCATTGACAAGTTTAGATCATACTTAGTAGGATCCAAAGTGATTGTGTACACTGACCATGCTGCTCTCAAATATCTACTCACAAAGCAGGATTCAAAACCCAGGCTCATAAGATGGGTGTTGCTTCTGCAGGAGTTTGATATAGAAATAAGAGACAGAAAAGGGACAGAAAACTAAGTGGCTGACCATCTGTCCCGGATAAAGCCAGTAGAAGGGGCGTCCTTTCTCTCTGTTGAGATCTCTGAAACCTTTTCGGATGAGTATTTGTTTGCCATTCAGGAAACACCATGGTTTGCAGACATTGCAAACTATAAAGCTGCAAGGTTCATACCCAAGGAGTACAGCAGGCAACAAAAGAAAAAATTAATTACTGATGCAAAGTACTACTTGTGGGATGAACCCTATCTCTTTAAGAGATGTGCAGACGGAATAATCCGTAGGTGTGTGCCTAGAGAAGAAGCACAGAGGATCTTATGGCATTGCCATGGATCACAATATGGAGGCCATTTCGGAGGTGAGCGAACAGCCACCAAGGTCCTCCAATGTGGCTTCTACTGGCCTACCCTCTATAGAGATTCTCGAGAGTTTGTACGTAACTGTGACTGCTGCCAGAGAGCTGGTAATCTGCCTCATGATTACGCCATGCCTCAACAAGGGATCTTGGAGATTGAGTTGTTTGATGTATGGGGAGTTGACTTCATGGGGCCTTTCCCACCATCATACTCAAACACTTATATTCTGGTGGCAGTCGACTATGTATCCAAATGGGTAGAGGCCATTGCCACACCCACTAATGATACTAAGACAGTGCTGAAGTTCCTCTAGAAACATATCTTCAGCAGGTTTGGTGTCCCTAGAGCACTAATTAGTGATGGGGGCACTCACTTCTGCAACAAACAGCTTTACTCTACTATGGTCCGGTATGGAATTAGCCACAAGGTGGCAACTCCATACCATCCACAGACAAATGGGCAAGCTGAAGTCTCTAATAGAGAACTAAAAAGAATCCTGGAACGGATTGTAAGTACCCGTAGAAAGGATTGGGCAAGAAGCTTGGATGATGCTCTGTGGGCTTACAGAACAGCATTCAAGACTCCTATAGGGACCTCTCCATACCAGCTTGTGTATGGTAAGGCCTGTCATCTGCCCGTGGAACTGGAGCATAAGGCCTACTGGGCAACCAGATTCCTAAACTTTGATGCCAAATTAGCTGGAGAAAAAAGATTGCTCCAGCTGAATGAGCTAGAGGAATTCAGATTCACTGCTTTCGAAAATGCCAAGCTTTACAAAGAGAAAGCAAAAAGGTGGCATGACAGAAAGCTGTCATCTAGAGTCTTTGAACCAGGACAGAAGGTTCTGCTGTTTAACTCTAGGCTCAGGCTATTTCCTGGGAAACTGAAATCCCGATGGAGGGGACCATATGTGATAACAAGTGTATCACCATATGGCTATGTGGAGCTTCAAGACATTGATTCTAATAAGAAGTTCATTGTTAATGGATAGAGAATCAAGCACTATCTTGAAGGCAATGTTAAGCAAGAGTGCTCAAGGCTGAGGCTAGATTAAAAGCTCAGCAAGGTCCAGCTAAAGACAATAAAGAAGCACTTGTTGGGAGGCAACCCAATGTTATTTAATTATATCTATTTATTTTCTATTGCTATTTTATGTCTTCTTAAGGTTAATGATCATGTGAAGTCACAAAAACTACTGAAAAATCAAAAACAGAACAAAAACAGCACACCCTGGAGGAGGAGTATTCTGGCGTTTAACGCCAGAAACAGGCACCAAGCTGGCGTTTAACGCCAGAAACAAGCATCTACCTGGCGTTAAATGCCAGAAACAAGCTACATTTGGGCGTTTAACGCCAGAAACAGACAGCAGTCTGGCGTTAAACGCCAGGATTGCACAGCAAGGGCATTTTACACGCCTAATTGGAGCAGGGATGTTAAGTCCTTGACCCCACTTGATCTGTGGATCCCACAGGATCCCCTCAAGATCTGTGGACCCCACAGGATCCCCTCAAGATCTGTGGACCCCACAGGATCCCTACCTTTCCTTCTTCATTTTCACACAACACAACCCTCTCTTCCTCCACTTGGCCGAATACATCTTCTTCCCCCATCTCCTCCACTTTCTTCTTCTTCTACTACTTTCTCTCTTCTTTTGCTCAGGGACGAGCAAACCTTCTAAGTTTGGTGTGGAAAAAGCATTGCTTTTTCTTTGTTTTTCCATAACCACTAATGCCTCAAGGGATGCACTTCCCTCCACAAAACTATTAGGAGCAACAAAGACAAGGAAGGGACATAGAGGAGCTCAAGAGCACCATTGGTTTTTCAAGAAGAGGAAGACGCCACCCTCACTAAGGTGGACCCGTTCCTTAATCTCCTTGTTCTTATTTTGTTGTTTTTCGTTTATTATGCTTTATGTTTTATTTATATTTGTGTCTTTACTATATGATCACTAGTATCTAAGTATCTATGTCTTAAAGATATGAATGTCCTATGAATCCATCACCTTTCTTAAATGAAAAATGTTTTCTGAAAAAGAAAAAGAAGTACATGAATTTTCGAATTTTAAAATAGTTTAATTATTTTGATGTGGTGGCAACACTTTTTTGTTTTCTAAATGAATACTTGAACAGTGCATATGTCTTTTGAAGTTCCTGTTTATGAATGTTAAATATGTTGGCTCTTGAAAGAATGATGAACAGGAGACATGTTATTTGATAATCTGAAAAATCATAAAAATGATTCTTGAAGTAAGAAAAAGCAGTGAATACAGAAAGCTTGCGAAAAAAAAAGAAAAAAATGGCGAAAAAAAATAGAAAAAAAAAAGAAGAAGCAAGCAGAAAAAGCCAGTAGCCCTTAAAACCAAAAGGCAAGGGTAAAAAAAAAGGGATCCAAGGCTTTGAGCATCAGTGGATAGGAGGGCCTAAAGGAATAAAATCCTGGCCTAAGTGGCTAAACCAAGCTGTCCCTAACTATGTGCTTGTGGCGTGAAGGTGTCAAGTGAAAACTTGAGACTGAGCGGTTAAAGTCAAGGTCCAAAGCAAAAAAAAAAGAGTGTGCTTAAGAACCCTGGACACCTCTAATTGGAGACTTTAGCAAAGCTGAGTCACAATCTGAAAAGGTTCACCTAGTTATGTGTCTGTGGCATTTATGTATCCGGTGGTAATACTGGAAAACAAAGTACTTAGGGCCACGGCCAAGACTCATAAAGTAGCTGTGTTCAAGAATTACTAGGAGAATCAATAACACTATCTGAATTCTGAGTTCCTATAGATGCCAATCATTCTAAACCTCAATGGATAAAGTGAGATGCCAAAACTATTCAAGAGGCAAAAAGCTAATAGCCCCGCTCATCTAATTAAGACTAATCTTCATGGATGTTTTTGGAATTTATTGTATATTCTCTCCTTTTTATCCTACTTTGTTTTTAGTTGCTTGGGGACAAGCAACAATTTAAGTTTGGTGTTTTGATGAGCGGATAATTTATACACTTTTTGGCATTGTTTTTAGTATGTTTTCAGTGTAATTTAGTTAGTTTTTATTATATTTCTATTAGTTTTTAAATAAAAATCACAATTTTGGACTTTACTATGAGTTTGTGTATTTTTCTGTAATTTCAGGTATTTTCTGGCTGAAATTGAGAGAGCTGAGCAAAAATCTGATTCAGGCTGAAAAAGGACTGCTGATGCTGTTGGATTCTGACCTCCCTGCACTCAAAGTGGATTTTGTGGAGCTACCGAATTCCAAATGGCGCGCTCTCAATTGCGTTGGAAAGTAGACCTCTAGGGCTTTCCATCAATATATAATAGTCCATACTTTGCTCAAGGATAGACGATGTAAACTGGCGTTCAACGCCAGTTTCATGTTGTAGTCTGGCGTCAAACGCCAGAAACAGGTTACAAATGGGAGTTGAACACCAGAAACAGGTTATAACCTGGCGTTTAACTCCAGAAACAGCTTAGGCACGTGAGAAGCTTAAGTCTCAGCCCCAGCACACACCAAGTGGGCCCCAGAAATGGATTTCTGCACCATCTATCATAGTTTATTCATTTTCTGTAAACCTAGGTTGCTAGTTTAGTATTTAAACAACTTTTAGAGGTCTATTTTCGCAGCTCATGACATTTTAGATCTGAAATTTGTACTCTTTGACGGCATGAGTCTTTGAACTCCATTGTTGGGGGTAAGAAGCTCTGCTGTATTTCGATGAATTAATGCAACTATTTCTGTTTTCTTTTCAAACATGCTTGTTTCTATCTAAGACGTTCATTCGCACTTCAATATGATGAATGTGATGATCCGTGACACTCATCACCATTCTCAACCTATGAATGCATGTCTGACAACCACCTCCGTTCTACCTTTGATTGAATGAACATCTCTTGGATTCCTTAATCAGAATCTTCGTGGTATAAGCTAGAATCCATTGGCAGCATTCTTGAGAATCCGGAAAGTCTAAACCTTGTCTGTGGTATTCCAAGTAGGATTCAGGGATTGAATGACTGTGACGAGCTTCAAACTCATAAGGGTTGGGCGTAGTGACAGACGCAAAAGGATCAATGGATCCTATTCCAGCATGAGTGAGAACCGACAGATGATTAGCCGTGCGGTGACAGCGCACCTAGACCCTTTTCACTGAGAGGACGGATGGTAGCCATTGACAACGGTGATCCACCAACACACAGCTTGCCATAGGAGGAACCTTGCGTGCGTGAAGAAGAAGGCAGGGAGAAAGCAGAGATTCAGAAGACAAAGCATCTCCAAAACTCAAACATATTCTCCATTACTGCAGAACAAGTATTTAATCCATGCTCTTTTATTCTTCGCAATTCATGCTGATAATTATAATTGATTTCCTGACTAAGATTTACAAGATAACCATAGATTGCTTCAAACCAAAAATATCTGTGGGATCGACCCTTACTCACGTAAGGTATTACTTGGACGACCCAGTGCACTTGCTGGTTAGTGGTATGAGTTGTGAAAAGTGTGATTCACAATTCGTGCACCAGATGCCAAAACTATTCAAGAGGCAAAAAGCTACCAGTCCCACTCATCTGATTGGAGCTAATTTTCATTGATAGTTTGGAATTTATAGTATATTCTCTTCTTTTTATCCTATTTGATTTTCATTTTCTTGGGGACAAGCAACAATTTAAGTTTGGTGTTGTGATGAGCAGATAATTTATACGCTTTTTGGCATTGTTTTTAGTATGTTTTTAGTAGGATCTAGTTACTTTTAGGGATGTTTTTATTAGTTTTTATGTTAAATTCACATTTCTGGACTTTACTATGAGTTTGTGTGTTTTTCTGTGATTTCAGGTATTTTCTGGCTGAAATTGAGGGATTTGAGCAAAAATCAGATTCAGAGGTTGAAGAAAGACTGCAGATGCTGTTGGATTCTGACCTCTCTGCACTCAAAGTGAATTTTCTGGAGCTACAGAACTCCAAATGGCGCGCTCTCAATTGCGTTGGAAAGTAGACATCCAGGACTTTCCATCATTATATAATAGTCCATACTTTACTCAAGGATAGACGATGTAAACTGGCGTTCAACGCCAGTTCCATGTTGCAGTCTGGTGTCAAACGCCAGAAACAGGTTACAAATGGGAGTTGAACGCTAGAAACAGGTTACAACCTGGCGTTTAACTCCAGAAATAGCCTAGGCACGTGAGAAGCTTAAGTCTCAGCCCCAGCACACACCAAGTGGGCCCCAGAAGTAGATTTCTGCACCATCTATCATAGTTTATTCATTTTCTGTAAACCTAGGTTACTAGTTTAGTATTTAAACAACTTTTAGAGGTCTATTTTTGCAGCTCATGACATTTTAGATCTGAAATTTGTGCTCTTTCACGGCATGAGTCTTTGAACTCCATTGTTGGGGGTGAGGAGCTCTGCTGTGTTTCGATGAATTAATGCAACAATTTCTGTTTTCTATTTAAACACGCTTGTTTCTATCTAAGACATTCATTCGCACTTCAATAAGATGAATGTGATGATCTGTGACACTCATCACCATTCTCAACCTATGAACGCGTGCCTGACAACCACCTCCGTTCTACCTTTGATTGAATGAACATCTCTTGGATATCTTAATCAGAATCTTCGTGGTATAAGCTAGAATCCATTGGCAACATTCTTGAGAATCCGAAAAGTCTAAACCTTGTCTGTGGTATTCCGAGTAGGATTCAGGGATTGAATGACTGTGACGAGCTTCAAACTCACAAGGGTTGGGCGTAGTGACAGACGCAAAAGGATCAATGGATCCTATTCCAGCATGAGTGAGAACCGACAGATGATTAGCCGTGCGGTGACAGCGCACCTGGACCCTTTTCACTGAGAGGACGGATGGTAGCCATTGACAACGGTGATCCACCAATACACAGCTTGCCATAGGAGGAACCTTGCGTGCGTGAAGAAGAAGGCAGGGAGAAAGCAGAGATTCAAAAGACAAAGCATCTGCAAAACTCCAACATATTCTCCATTACTGCAGAACAAGTATTTAATCCATGCTCTTTTATTCTTCGCAATTCATGCTGATAATTATAATTGATTTCCTGACTAAGATTTACAAGATAACCATAGATTGCATCAAACCAACAATCTCCGTGGGATCGACCCTTACTCACGTAAGGTATTACTTGGACGACCCAGTGCACTTGCTGGTTAGTGGTACGAGTTGTGAAAAGTGTGATTCACAATTCGTGCACCAGATGCCAAAACTATTCAAGACGCAAAAAGCTACCAGTCCCGCTCATCTGATTGGAGCTAAGTTTCATTGATAGTTTGGAATTTATAGTATATTCTCTTCTTTTTATCCTATTTGATTTTCAGTTGCTTGGGGAAAAGCAACAATTTAAGTTTGGTGTTGTGATGAGCGAATAATTTATACGCTTTTTGGAATTATTTTTAGTATGTTTTTAGTATGACCTAGTTACTTTTAGGGATGTTTTTATTAGTTTTAATGTTAAATTCACATTTCTGGACATTACTATGAGTTTGTGTGTTTTTCTGTGATTTCAGGTATTTTCTGGCTGAAATTGAGGGACTTGAGCAAAAATCAGATTCAGAGGTTGAAGAAGGACTGCAGATGCTGTTGAATTCTGACCTCTCTGCACTCAAAGTGAATTTTCTGGAGCTACAGAACTCCAAATGGCACGCTTTCGATTGCGTTAGAAAGTAGACATCCAGGGCTTTCCAGAAACATTTAATAGTCCATACTTTGAATAAGGATTGATGACGTAAACTGGCGTTCAACGCCAGTTTCATGCTGCAGTCTGGTGTCCAGCGCCAGAAACAAGTTGCAAAGTGGAGTTCAACGCCAGAAACACGTTACAAACTGGCGTTCAACTCCAAGAATGACCTCTCCATGTGTAAACTTCAAGCTCATCCCAAACACACACCAAGTGGGCCCCGGAAGTGGATTTATGCATCAATTACTTACTTCTGTAAACCCTAGTAGCTAGTTTAGTATAAATAGGACTTTTTACTATTGTATTGAGAGGGGGAGATAATCTTTTGATCAACTTTTGATCCTTTGATCACATTTGGGGGCTGGCCATTTGGCCATGCCTGAACCTTCATCACTTATGTATTTTCAACGGTAGAGTTTTTGCACTCCATAGATTAAGGTGTGGAGCTCTGCTGTTCCTCATGATTTAATGCAAAGTACTACTATTTTTCTATTCAATTCAACTTATTCCACTTCTAAGATATCCATTCGCACCCAAGAACACGATGAATGTGATGATTATGTGACGCTCATCATCATTCTCACTTATGAACGCGTGCCTGACAAACACTTCCGTTCTACATGCAAACAAGCTAGAATGAGTATCTCTTAGATATCTAATACAGAGGACCGAGTCTGAGATGTTAGAATCTTCGTGGTATAAGTTAGAACTCATGGATGGCCATTACTGAGATCCGGAAAGTCTAAACCTTGTCTGTGGTATTTCGAGTAGGATCTGGGAAGGGGTGGTTGTGACGAACTTCAAACTTGCGAGTGCTGGGCGTAGTGACAGACGCAAAAGGAGGGTGAATCCTATTCCATTATGATCGAGAACCTCCAGATGATTAGCCGTGCTGTGACAGAGCATTTGGACCTTTTTCACAGAGAGGATGGGATGTAGCCATTGACAACGGTGATGCCTTACAGAAAGCTTGCCATGGAAAGGAGTAGGAATGATTGGATGAAGACAGCAGGAAAGCAGAGGTTCAGAGGAATGAAAGCATCTCTAGACGTTTATCTGAAATTCTCACCAATGATTTACATAAGTATTTCTATCTTTATTTTCTGTTTATTTATTATTATTATTCGAAAACTCCATAACCATTTGATATCCGCCTAACTGAGATTTACAAGATGACCATAGCTTGCTTCATACCAACAATCTCCGTGGGATCGACCCTTACTCATGTAAGGTTTTATTACTTGGACGACCCAGTGCACTTGCTGGTTAGTTGTATCGAAGTTGTGAATGAAAAACGATTTATTAAAGATGTGCGTACTGAGTTTTTGGCGCCGTTGCCTGAGATCACAATTTCGTGCACCACTTCCTCATCAACCCAAGTTCCCACAATTCCCCACACTTTATTGACACACAAGCTCTATCTTAAGCAAACCAAAGATTCAAATCAGGTAATTAATTGTTTTTCCGCTTAAGGCTAGTGATGTGGTAAAATATAGAACAAATGGGGATAAAAGGCTTAAGGTGGCAAACAAGGGTAATTGAAGTGGTAGGCTATTTGAGATAAGTGAGCTAATAACAAATGATGGCCTCAATCATATGTATGCATGCAAATACACTAAACAATAGACAACTCAAATCACTTATTAATCAAATCTACAAGAGAGTGGAAATAGTTTCCCATGGTGGGGTGTCTCCCACCTAGCACTTTTAGTTTAAGTCCTTAAGTTGGACATTTGATGGGGTCCTTGCTATGGTCGCTTATGCTTGAATTCATCCTCGAATCCCCACCATTGTTTGCATCTCCAATGACCACCGGGATCCCAAGTTAGGCGCATAAAGCCTTCAAGTAAGCTCGAGCAAGTAACAAGACCCCAAGAGTATTGATTGTAAGATTGAATTCCGGGGTCCCAAACCTTGTTCTTGCACCCATCTTGTTGTTGATTGCCATCGTTAGATCCGGGTGACAAGGTTTGTAAATTCTCATTTAGGCATCCAAACATTCTCCTAGACCCATTCAATTTAGTTCCACACCAGCCATTGCTCTTGAACTTTGAGCATGCAACCGTCATGAGCTTAGAATGATATTTCCAACCACTACACAACTCTTTCCTACTCTTAACTCCACAAAGAGCTCTAAGTTGACCACCATTTTCAATCAAACCATATTCAAGTGAGAAAGTAAAGCTTTGGGATAAGAATTTTACCCACTTGAATGTTGTGTAGGATGGTGACTTAGGAAGTGGTGGTCCCAATGATCTTGCAAGCTCCACTCTCTTGTGCTCTTCCTTGACTCTCTCCACCTCTTCGTAAGCTTCTTCAATTTCAACCTTTTCCCTTTTATCACTTGGCTTGGTGTTGTCCTCAAGAACTTTGATTTCTTGCCCAATGGGAGGTGATTCCCTTTTGGATAGGAATTCATTGATGAATGAATTCATCTCTTGATCAACCTCTTCATATTCTTCAATTTCGATATACACCATGCCAACTTATTCCTCTTGGTAGCTCTCTTTCTCATTGCTCACCAAGGGTATGGGAGGTTGTGCACACTCTTCTATAACTTCAACTTCATGTCCAATGGGAGAGGATTCAATTGTAGGTAGAAATTCATCCATAATTGAATCCATCTCTTGATAGGCCTCTTTCAAGTCTCCAACTATGACATGCCTTGGAGGTTGCGCACCCTCCTCAACATCAATTTCAAGCTTCTTGAAAGAGTGCTCCACGATGCTACATTCCCATGGACTTTAAACATCTCCTAAATCTTCAACCACCTCTTCCTTTTCTTCAACAATCATGGCTTCCTCTAGTTGCTCCAATACAAAATAACATCCTTTATTTCCCACCGGAGTTTCCAATCTCTCCTTCATGCTATGCTCTTCAATTGACTCTTCACATGTGGCTATGAAAGCACCTTGAGTGTTCAAGCATTGGTAGGCTAAAGTATGCACTACCTTGGTCAAGTTAGTCACAAACTCTAGGGTGTTCCTTTGCATATCCGCTTGTCCTTGAAGTAGCAAGGTGAGAGAGTCATCTAGTGGGGCTTGGAGTGGATAAGAGAGTGCATTATTAATTTGGAGAGAGGGTTCATAGTAGGAAGGTAGTTCTTCTTGGTAAGGGTATGGAGATGGTGTGCATTGAGGTGGTTCTTGGTAATAATCATGATAGGGTTGTGGTGATTCTAAAGGTTCTTGCTCATAATGGTCATAAGAATATGGTATGGGTGATTAGTCATATGATGGATATGGGTCATATAGAGGTGTTTGGTAATGAAAGGCTTGTGAGAGTGGTTGTGGTTCATGTTGAGGATAGGATTCATGGGCATATGATGGTGGTAATTGATTATCACAAGAATATTCACCATAGCCATTAAATTGACATGTGTTAGGATGGTGATTATACCTATAAGCATCCGGAGGTTGTTGCCAATAGGAGTGATCAATTCCTTGAGGCTTCTCCCATCTTGGAGTGTTCCATCCTTGGTACATGTTATCATTAAAGTCCATATTTCCTACAACATGATTAGAACCAAACTCATAGCCAAAGTGAGAATTCATGATAGCAAGAGAAAATGACAACAAAATCAAATAAGAAGCAAGAAAATTAAATCCTAAAACTAGCAAGAACTAACAAAGAAGCAAAATGCAAACATATTCACAACATTCACATATATACAATAACCAATAACATAACACCATTGCAAATTCCCTGGCAACGGCGCCATTTTAATGATTTGGATTTTTGACGGTTTAGAATTTTCCAAATGAAGTCTCGTTGCAAGTATAGTTTCTAAACCAACAATAATCCTTTCATACAAAAATTTGGTTTTCACAAGTAACAAACCCCTAAATTTATAAACCGAAGTATGGAACCTCGGGTCGTTCTCCCTAGGAATTGCAATGAAATGTCTTGTTATTGGTTATGAAGTATGTTTGGGGTTTTTGAGATTTTAGACAAGAAATATAAATGGCAAGAAAATAAACTAACAACTAATAAAGCTCTTGGCAAGGTATGAGAATTGGAAGTCCTATCCTAGTTATCCTCCTCAATTGTGACCACAAATTGTCCATTGCTACCACTTAGTTAACCTCTAACTAAGGAGGAAAGTCAAGTGGATGAATCAACTTGATTCCGCAAGTCCTAGCCAACTCGCAAGGGAAAGTCTAGCTTTAGTGGTATCCAAATCAATTAGCAACTTCTAATTGTCAATCAACAAGGGAATTAGATAACTCAAGCGTCACTAATTACTCTACCTAGGCCAAGAGGAATAAAATCTATACTAAAATCCAACCAAGCATTTCATCAAACACTTGGAAGGAACAAAGGAAAATCATAGTAAATTGATAACAAGGGGAGAATCTAACAACAATTGAATGTAAGAAATTAACAACAACAATTAAAGAGAACAAGATCTACATGAATTACCTCAAATTGCATTAAAAGAAAATAAAATGAACAGAAGTAGATCTACAAACAAAGTAGAATAAATTATAACAAATAATAGAAGAATCATGAATGTAACAACAAGGAATTAAGAAGAAGAAGTAGAAGAGAGCATGAATTAAAATCTAGATCTAAGAACTAAACCTAATCCTAATCCTAATCCTAGAGAGAAGTGAGAGCTTCTCTCTCTAAAACTAAACTAAACTAGCCTAATGTGTGTGTGTATGTCTACATGATGCCTTCCCCTTCATTCCTTGGTCTATTTAGCCTTTTCCCACCAAAACTCAGCTCCAAATGGGGCCAGAAACCCTCCAAAATCGCCAGGCACATGTTCCTCTTTAAAAAATCATGTGCGGCCTTCGGCGCGTACGCGTACAGCACGCGTATGCACCCCTGGAGCTTTTCGTAGTCCGCGCGGTAGCGCACCGTGGGCGCGCGCGCCCATGGGCTTTTTCAAATCTTTGGCTTTTCATGATTTCTCCACTTTGTATGCTTTCCTTTCAATCCTTTGATCCTTTCCTAGCCCTTTTTAACCTAAAATCACTAGCAAACACATTAAGGCATCTAGTGGAATCAAACGAAAATTAAAATTATCAAATAAAAGGTCCAAAAAGCATATTTTTACATCTAAGCACAAATAAGGAGACAATCACAAAATCATGCTATTTCATTAAATAAATGTGAGGAAAGATTATCAAAATGCTCTAAATTCAACACAAGATAAACCCTACAAAGGGGTTTATCAGTGGAGTAATTAGTGACTCTTGAGTTATCTAATTTTTTTGTTGATTGATAATTAGAAGTTGCTAATTAATTTGAATGCCACTAAAGCTAGTCTTTAATCTAGATTTGGCTAGGACTTGTGGACTCAAGTTAATCCATCCATTTGACTTTCCTCCATGGGTAGAATAACTAGGTGGGAGCAATGGATAATTCTCATCACAATTGAGGAGGATAGCTAGGATAGGACTTCTAGTTCTCATACCTTGCCAAGAGCTTTGTCACTTGTTAGTTTATTTCCCTTGCCATTTATATTTCTTGTCTATTAACTTAAAAACCCCAAAACATACCTCATAACCAATAACAAGAACACTTTATTGCAATTCCTAAGGAGAATGACCTGAGGTTTAAATACTTCAGTTTATAATTTTAGGGGTTTGTACTTGTAACAAACAATCTTTTGTATGAAAGGATTATTGTTGGTTTAGAAACTATACTTGCAACGAGATTTCATTGTGAAATTCTAAACCGTCAAAAATCCACTCATCAAAATGGCACCGTTGCCGTGGAATTGCAATGGTGTTATGTTATTGGTTATTGTATATATGTGAATATTGTGAATAGCTTGATTTTTGGATTGCTTGTTAGTTTTTGCTAGTTTCAGGACTTTGTTTCATTCTTTCTTATTAGCTTTTGTTTCTTATTTTCTCTTTTCATTATGAATTCTCACTTTGGCTATGAGTTTGCTTCTAACTATGTTGTAGGAAATGAGGGCTACAATGAGGATGTGTATCAAGGATGGGATAATCAAACGTAGGAGGAGCCATATGCATATGATCAATCTTCATGGCAACAACCTCTACCAGTACACTATGAACAAGAGACATTCTATGATGCATACCAATCAAATGGCTATGGTGAATCTCTTTGTGACTTTTAAGAACCACTACAATATGCCTATGAGCCATATCCTCAACATAACCTTCAACCATACTCACAAGCCCCTTTTCACCAACCACCTTCATATGACCCTAATCCATATCCACAATACCAACCACCTCTTGAACCATATGAGCCATACATAGAACCACCATTCCAACCTCAATACTTTCAAGAACTACCCTCTCCATATTATGACCAAGATGAACCACCTCCAATGTGTGCAAATTTCCATCCTCAAGATGAATTCTACCCTCCACCACCCTCCATAGAAGAATATCCATGCCCATCTATCAAGGAGGCAATGGACCGGCTTCAAGCAACCGTCCACCATAAGTTAGATGCATGGGATTCATACCACATATCCACGGATGATTGTGGAAAAGTGATCGAAGAGGGGAGTATGTGAAGGGAAATGTAGAATCTCAACTTGAGAACAATGGATTAGAGTGTGTTGGGCAACAAGTAGAACAAATGGAGAACATAGAACCACCACATCCCTACCAAGAAGAACCACCTTCCTACTATGAACCCTTCCTCTAAAATGATAAACCCTTCTATCCACCACAACCTCCAATGGATGACATCCTTGATGTTCTCGTTCAAGGACAAGAGGAGATGAAAAAGGAGGTACTAGAATTCACAGCCGTCTTGGCTGAGGTAGTAAACCGATTAGCCTCCCAAGGCTTGGACACTCAAGGAACTCCCATGGCAACATGTGGAGAATCAAATGAAGAGCATAGCATGAAGGAGAGATTAGAAACTTCGGTGAGAAATAAGGGAAATTTCTTTGTGTTGGAACAATTGGAGGAAGCTACAATAGTTGAAGAAAAGGAAGGAGTAGTTGAAGACTTAGGAGATGTAGAACCACCTTGGAAATCTATATTTGAAGGAAACCCTTCCAAGAAGATTGAATTTGATGCTAAGGAAGAATGTGCATAACCTCCAAGGTATATCCCATATGAAGACTTGGACGGGATAGAGCAAGAGTCGAGTTCCCTTGGCAATGAAGATCAAGCATCAAATCTTAGTGGTGAAGAATCCTTTGAGCCTAAAGAACCTTCTCCCGGTGCATTTGAAAGCGTTGAGGAGGTAAATTTCTCTCCTCTCCCTAATTATAATCTTAGTAAGGGTAAAGGCTTAGATAAAATTGTTGAACGAAGGATTATAATTGAGAAATCTTGTAAAGAGGTGGAGGTCCTTAGCAAAAGAAGGACGGGAGTTGAATACGCTTTGTCAAGATCCTTGGAAGCTTCTTTACTTAGGTTGCCATCTACTCTTTCATTTGAATGGGTAAAATTTATTTCTATTAGCTTTATTGTCCCACTCGAATATGGCTTGCTTGAAACGGATGGTCAAGTTAGGATGCTTTGTGGGATGAAGCGTAAAAGAAAGATGTTTCGTGGTTGGCGTTGCAAATCAAGGCTCATTATGGTTGATACGTCAAACATGCAATATAAAGGTTAGAATAGTGCTCAATTAGATGGGTCTAGGAGAATTGTTGGGCACTTCATGGAGAATCCATCTTGCTTGCCACCCGGATCGACTAATAATGATCAACTTCGAGACGGGTGTGAAAATAAAGTGTGGGATCCCGGATTACAAGAAGAGGATCAACTTCGAGAGCCCCAGGCTTGTGAAGAACTCCATCAAGACTTGGTGCAACACATGAGAAATCTTGGGGTACAATGGAGAACCAAGCATTGGTGGGAGTTCCAAGAAGAGTTTAAGCACAAGCCACCTTGAGAGGAGCTCCCCATAAGTCCAACTTAAGGACAATAAACAAAAGTGCTAGGTGGGAGACAACCCACCATGGTAAAATCTTTTCATTTTCTCTTTTGTAAATGTTGGTAAAATTAGTTCAATTTCATGTTTTGTTTAGTTAGTTGAGTTTATTTGGTAGTTTAGTATGTTGAATAAGGTTTTATGGTGTTTTGGTTGCTGTTTGGAGGTTTGGATTGGTTTGGTGCAAAAACATAGAAAAATTTTGAAAAACAGAGCACCATCCACGCGTATGCGTACTCTACGCGTACGCTTGCACTAAGCATTTTCGCCCATCCACGCGCACGCGCGATGCACGCGTACGCGTGGATCCCAAAATTCCACCTCCCAGCCATTTTTCAGAGAGTTGCGCCTACACTGCGTCAACATTGTGCCTGAGGCACAAAACCCAATCCCGCATAAGCGTGAAGGACGCGCATGCGTCCCCTCTGTGGTTTGTCATGCAGGCGTACGTGTGACCCACGTGTACGCGTACGCGTGGGTAGCTTTCTTCCATCACCTTCTTTTCTCACCCTCCTCTTCCCATTCCTTTTCTTCTCCTTTCTTCTTCCCCTCTCCTACTGGTGCGCAGAAATTGTGATTACACTTTGATTATGTAAAATTCATCGCTCTTTCTTTCCCTGGTAATGGCGCCAAAAATATGATGCCAATACCATGGTTCACAACTTCGCACAACTAACCAACAAGTGCACTGGGTCATCCAAGTAATACCTTACGTGAGTAAGGGTCAAATCCCACGGAGATTGTTGGTATGAAGCAAGCTATGGTCACCTTGTAAATCTCAGTCAGGCAGATATAAAATAGTAATGGGGTTTTCGAAATTAATTAATAAAAGAAGGGATAGAAATACTTATGTAATTCATTGGTTAGAATTTCAGATAAACGTATAGAGATGCTTTCGTTCCTCTGAACCTCTGCTTTCCTGCTGTCTTTCATCCAATCAATCTTACTCCTTTCTATGGCTGGCTTTATGTAATGCATCACCATTGTCAACGGCTACTTTCGGTCTTCTCTCGGGAAAATGATCCAAATGCCCTGTCACGGCACGGCTAATCGTCTGGAGGCATCACCCTTGTCAATGGTTTACATCCTATCCTCTCAGTGAAAATGGTCAACGCACCCTGTCATGGCACAGCTATTCATCTGTCGGTTCTCGATCATGCTGGAATAGGATTTACTATCCTTTTGCGTCTGTCACTACGCCCAGCAATTGCGAGTTTGAAGCTCGTCACAGTCATTCAATCATCGAATCCTACTCGGAATACCACAGACAAGGTTTAGACTTTTCGGATTCTCTTGAATGCCGCCATCATTCTAGCTTACACCACGAAGATTCTGATTAAGAGATCTAAGAGATACTCATTCAATCTAATGTAGAACGGAAGTGGTTGTCAGGCATACGTTCATAGGGAATGATGATGATTGTCACGTTCATCACATTCAGGTTGAAGTGCAAATGAATATCTTAGAAGTGGAATAAGTTGAATTGAATAGAAAACAGTAGTACTTTGCATTAATCTTTGAGGAACAGTAGAGCTCCACACCTTAATCTATGGAGTGCAGAAACTCTACCGTTGAAAATACATAAGTGATAAAGGAGTTCACTGGTCTCGGCCCCAGAGGGGAACCGGAGTAACCAAGACTACTATGATCCGAAGATGAAACTCAGGATGTCTAATACATTAGTAAAAAGTCCTATTTATAATAAACTAGCTACTAGGGTTTACAGAAGTAAGTAATTGATGCATAAATCCACTTCCGGGGCCCACTTGGTGTGTGCTTGGGCTGAGCTTTAACTTTCCACGTGCAGAGGCCATTTGTGGAGTTGAACGCCAGGTTTTGATCCATTTCTGGCGTTCAACTCTGGTTCTTGATCCATTTCTGGCGCTGAACTCCAGAATTAGGCAGAAAGCTGGCATTGAACGCCAGTTTACGTCATCTATCCTTGAGCAAAGTATGGACTATTATATATTGCTGGAAAGCCCTGGATGTCTACTTTCCAACGCAATTGGAAGCGCGCCATTTTGAGTTCTGTAGCTCCAGAAAATCCATTTTGAGTGCAGGGAGGTCAGAATCCAATAGCATCAACAGTCCTTCTTCAACCTCTGAATCTGATTTTTGCTCAAGTCCCTCAATTTCAGCCAGAAAATACCTGAAATCACAGAAAAACACACAAACTCATAGTAAAGTCCAGAAATGTGAATTTAACATAAAAACTAATGAAAATATCCCTAAAAGTAACTATATCCTACTAAAAACATACTAAAAATAATGTCAAAAAGCGTATAAATTATCCGCTCATCACAACACCAAACTTAAATTGTTGCTTGTCCCCAAGCAACTGAAAATCAAATAGGATAAAAAGAAGAGAATATACTATAAATTCCAAACTATCAATGAAACATAGCTCCAATCAAATGAGCGGGACTTATAGCTTTTTGCCTCTGGAATAGTTTTGGCATCTCACTTTATCCATTGAGGTTCAGAATGATTGGCATCTATAGGAACTCAGAGTTCAGATAGTGTTATTGATTCTCCTAGTTCAGTATGATGATTCTTGAACACAACTATTTTATGAGTCTTCGCCGTGCCCCTAAGCACTTTGTTTTCCAGTATTACCACCGGATACATAAATGCCACAGACACATAATTGGGTGAACCTTTTCAGATTGTGACTCAGCTTTGCTAAAGTCCCCAACAAGAGGTGTCCAGAGTTCTTAAGCACACTCTTTTTTTGCTTTGGACCTTGACTTTAACCGCTCAGTCTCAAGTTTTCACTTGACACCTACACGCCACAAGCACATGGTTAGGGACAGCTTGGTTTAGCCGCTTAGACTAGGATTTTATTCCTTTAGGCCCTCCTATCCACTGATGCTCAAAGCCTTGGGATCCTTTTTATTGCCCTTGCCTTTTGGTTTTAAGGATTATTGGCTTTTTGCTCTTGCCTCTTGGTTTTAAGAGCTTTTGGCTTTTTCTGCTTGCTTTTTCTTTTTCTTTCTATTTTTTTCGCCTATTTTTTTTCTGCAAGCTTTGTTCTTTGCTGCTTTTTCTTGCTTCAAGAATCATTTTTATGATTTTTCAGATTATCAAATAACATGTCTCCTAGTCATCATTCTTTCAAGAGCCAACATATTTAACATTCTTAAACAACAACTTCAAAAAATATATGCACTGTTCAAGCATTCATTCAGAAAACAAGAAGCATTGTCACCACATCAATATAATTAAGCTAAGTTCAAGGATAAATTCGAAACTCATGTACTTCTTGTTCTTTTGAATTAAAACATTTTTCATTTAAGAGAGGTGATGGATTCATAGGACATTCATAACTTTAAGACAAAGTTACTAACTACTAATGATCATGTAATGAAGACACAAGCACAGATAAGCACATAACATAGAAAATGAAAAACAGAAGAAATAAGAACAAGGAATGAATCCACCTTAGTGATGGTGGCGTTTCCTTCTTGAGGAACCAATGATGTCCTTGAGCTCTTCTATGTCTCTTCCTTGTCTTTGTTGCTCCTCCCTCATTGCTTTTTGATCTTCTCTTATTTCATGAAGGATGATGGAGTGCTCTTGATGTTCCACCCTTAGTTGTCCCATATTGGAACTCAATTCTCCTAGGGAGGTGTTGATTTGCTCCCAATAGTTTTGTGGAGGAAAATGCATTTGAGACATCTCCGGGATCTCATGGTAATGAGCTTCATACGCCTCTTGAGCTCCATGAATGGGCTCTCTTGCTTGCTCCATCTTTTTCTTAGTGATGGGCTTGTCCTCTTTAATGAGGATATCTCCCTCTATGTCAACCCCAGTCGAATTGCATAGGTGGCAAATGAGGTGAGGAAAGGCTAACCTTGCAATAGTGGAGGACTTGTCAGCCACCTTGTAGAGTTCTTGAGGTATAATCTCATGAACTTCCACCTCTTCTCCAATCATGATGCTATGGATCATGATGGCCCGGTCTATAGTAACTTCAGACTGGTTGCTAGTGGGAATGATTGAGCATTGAATGAACTCCAACCATCCTCTAGCTACAGGCTTAAGGTCCAGTCTTCTTAGTTGAACCGGTTTGCCTTTTGAGTCAATCTTCCATTGAGCTCCTTCTACACATATGTCCATAAGGACTTGGTCCAACCTTTGATCAAAGTTGACTCTCCTTGTGTAGGGGTGTGCGTTCTCTTCCATGTTTGGCAAGTTGAACGCCAACCTTACATTCTCCGGACTAAAATCTAAGTATTTCCCCCGAACCATTGTAACATAGTTCTTTGGATCCGGGTTCTTACTTTGATCGTGGTTTTTGGTGATCCATGCATTGGCATAGAACTCTTGAACCATTAGGATGCCGACTTGTTGGATGGGAGTTGTTAGAACTTCCCAACCTCTTCTTTGAATTTCATGTCGGATCTCCGGATACTCATTTCTTTTGAGTTTGAAAGGGACCTCGGGGATCACCTTCTTCTTGGCCACAACATCATAGAAGTGGTCTTGATGGGCTTTGGAGATGAACCTTTCCATCTCCCATGACTCAGAGGTGGAAGCTTTTGTCTTCCCTTTCCCCTTTCTAGCGGATTCTCCGGTCTTAGGTGCCATCAATGGTAATGGAAAAACAAAAAGCTTATGCTTTTACCACACCAAACTTAGAATTTTGCTCGCCCTCGAGCAAGAGAAGAAAGAATAGATGAAGAAGAAGAAGAAATAGAGGAGAGGGAGAAGGGGTTGTGTTTTGGTCAAGAAGAGAAGAGAGGGTTGTGTTGTGTGAAAATGAGGAAGAATGGAGGGATATATATAGGGATGGGAGGGGGGTGAAGGTTCGGCCATTTAGGGTGGGTTGGGTGGGAAATTGATTTAGAATTTTGAAGGTAGGTAGAGTTTATGAGGTAGGTTTATGGGGAAGAGTGGATGTGGGATTTTGTGAAAGAGGGGTGAGAAGAAGTGAGTGGAGGTAGGTGGGGATCCTGTGGGGTCCACAGATCCTGAGGTGATCCTGTGGGGTCCACAGATCCTGAGGTGTTCAAGGATTTACAACCTTGCACCAAATTAGGTATGTAAAATGCCCTTGCACACAACTCTGGGCGTTCAGCGCTAGGTTGGTGCCCATTTTGGGCGTTCAATGCCCATTTGTTGGCCATTTCTGGCGTTGAATGCCAGAACCATGCTTGTTCTGGGCATTCAGTGCCAGCTCTTCTCCAGGGTGCCATTCTGGCGTTCAGCGCCCAGATGATGCCCATTTTGGGCGTTCAGCGCCAGAACATGCTCTGTTCTGGCGTTGAACGCCAGGCAGATGCTTCCTCCAGGGTGTGATTTTTCTTCTGCTATTTTTGATTCCGTTTTCAATTTTTATATTTATTTTGTGACTCCACATGATCATGAACCTATAAAGACATATAACTAAGAAAAATATAGTTAGATAAATAAAAATTGGGTTGCCTCCCAACAAGCGCTTCTTTAATGTCAATAGCTTGACAGTGGGCTCTTATGGAGCCTCACAGATGTGCAGAGCTTTGTTGAGACTCTCCAACACCAAACTTAGAGTTTGGATATGGGAATTCAACACCAAACTTAGAGTTTGGTTGTGGCCTCCCAACACCAAACTTAGAGTTTGACTGTGGGCTTTGTTTGACTCTGCTTTAAGAGAAGCTTTTTCTGCTTCCTCTCCATGGATGCAGAGAGAGATCCTTGAGTTGTAAACACAAGGTTGTCCTTATTCAATTGAAGGATCAATTCTCCTCTGTCCACATCAATCACAGCTCTTGCTGTGGCTAGGAAAGGTCTTCCTAGGATGATGGATTCATCCTCTTCCTTTCCAGTATCCAGGACTATAAAATCAGCAGGGATGTAAAGGCCTTCAACCTTTACTAACACGTCCTCTACTTGTCCATAAGCCTATTTTCTGGAATTATCTGCCATCTCTAATGAGATTTTAGCAGCTTGCACCCCATAGATTCCCAGTTTCTCTATTACAGAGAGGGACATGAGGTTTATCCCTGAACCAAGGTCACACAGAGCCTTAAAGATCATGGTGCCTATGGTACAAGGTATTATGAACTTTCTAGGATCCTGTCTCTTCTGAGGCAATGTCAGTTGATCCAAATCACTTAGTTCATTGGTGAACAAGGGAGGTTCATCTTCCCAAGTTTCATTACCAAATAATTTGGCATTCAGCTTCATGATTACACCAAGAAAACTTGGCAGCTTGCTCTTCAGTAACATCCTCATTCTCTTCAGAAGAGGAATACTCATCAAAGCTCATGAATGGCATAAGGAGGTTCAATGGAATCTCTATGGTCTCTAGATGAGCCTCAGAGTTCTTTGGTTCCTCAGAGGGAAGCTCCTTATTGATCACTGGACGTCCCAGGAGGTCTTCCTCCTTGGGATTCACGTCTTCTCCTCTCCTCACAGGTTCGGCCATGGTGCTTATGTCAATGGCCTTGCACTCTTCTTTTGGATTCTCTTCTGTATTGCTTGGGAGAGTACTAGGAGGGATTTCAGTGATCCTTTTACTCAGCTGGCCCACTTGTGCTTCTAAATTTCTAATGGAAGACCTTGTTTCATTCATGAAACTTACAGTGGCCTTAGATAGATCAGAGACTAAATTTGCTAAGCTAGATGGATTCTGCTTAGAATTCTCTGTCTGTTGCTGAGTGGATGATGGAAAAGGCTTGCTATTGCTAAACCTGTTTCTTCCACCACTATTAAAGCCTTGTTGAGGCTTTTGATCCTTCCATGAGAAATTTGGATGATTTCTCCATGATGGATTATAGGTGTTTCCATAAGGTTCACCTAAGTAATTCACCTCTGCTATTGCAGGGTTTTCAGGATCATAAGCTTCTTCTGCATAAGAAGCCTCTTGAGTACTGTTGGATGCAGCTTGCATTCCATTCAGACTCTGAGAAATCATATTGACTTACTGAGTCAATATTTTATTCTGAGCCAATATGGTATTCAGAGTATCAATTTCAAGAACTCCCTTCTTCATAGGCGTCCCATTACTCATAGGATTCCTCTCAGAAGTGTACATAAACTGGTTATTAGCAACCATGTCAATGAGTTCTTGAGCTTTTGCAGGCGTTTTCTTTAGGTGAATGGATCGACCTGCAGAAGTATCCAATGACATCTTTGATATCTCAGATAAACCATCATAGAAGATATCCAGGATGGTCCACTCTGAAAGCATGTAGAAGGACACTTTTTGGTCAGCTGCTTGTATCTTTCCCAAGCTTCATAGAGGGATTCACCTTCTTTCTGTCTGAAGGTTTGAACATCCATTCTAAGCTTGCTCAGCTTTTGAGGAGGAAAGAACTTGGCTAAGAAAGCCGTGACCAGCTTATCCCAAGAGTTCAGGCTGTCTCTGGGTTGAGAGTCTAACCAGATTCTAGCTCTGTCTCTTACAGCAAATAGGAAAAATATGAGCCTGTAGACTTCAGGATCTACTCCATTAGTCTTAACAGTATCACAGATCTGCAAGAATTCAGTTAAGAACTGAAAAGGATCTTCAGATGGAAGTCCATAAAACTTGCAGTTCTACTGCATCAGAGAAACTAGCTGAGGTTTCAGCTCAAAGTTGTTTGCTCCAATGGCAGGAATGGAGATGCTTCTTCCATGTAAATTGGAATTAGGTGCAGTAAAGTCACCAAGCATTCTCCTTGCATTATTATTATTTTCGGCTGCCATCTCCTCTTCATGTTCGAAAATTTCTGAAAGGTTCTCTCTGGATTGTTGTAATTTAGCTTCTCTTAGTTTCCTCTTCAGAGTCCTTTCAGGTTCTGGATCTGCTTTAACAAGAATGTTCTTGTCCTTGCTCCTGCTCATATGAAAAAGAGAGAATAGAAAAATAATAATAATAGGGGTCCTCTTTACCACAGTATAGAGGTCCCAGTGTGAGTAGAAGAAAAGAAGAAGAAGAAATTCGAACACAGATGGAAGAGGGGGTTCGAATTTGGGTGAGATGAAGTGTTAGTAGATGAATAAATAAATAGAGGGAGATGAGAGAGAAGGGGAATTTTCGAAAATAATTTTTGAAAAAGAGTTAGTGATTTTCGAAAATGGTTTTTGAAAAAGGTTAGTAGTTTTCGAAAATTAAAAATCAAAAATTAAAATAATTAGTTAATTAAAAAGAAATTTTGAAAAAGAGGGAAGATATTTTCGAAAATTAGAGAGAGAGAGAGTTAGTTAGGTGGTTTTGAAAAAGATAAGAAACAAACAAAAAGTTAGTTAGTTAGTTGAAACAAATTTTGAAAATCAATTTTGAAAAGATAAGAAGTTAGGAAGTTAGAAAAGATATTTTGAAATCAAATTTTTTTGAAAAGGGTAAGAAGATATTTTTGAAAAAAGATATGATTGAAATTAGTTTTGAAAGAGATTTGATTTTTTAAAATCACAATTAATGACTTGATTCACAAGAAATCACAAGATATGATTCTAGAACTTAAAGTTTGAATCTTTCTTAACAAGCAAGTAACAAACTTGAAATTTTTGAATCAAAACATTAATTGATTATGTTATTTTCGAAAATTTGATATAAAAATAAGGAAAAGATTTTTGAAAAATATTTTTGGAATTTTCGAAAATAACTAAGAAATTTGAAAAAGATTTGATTTTTGAAAAAGATTTTGAAGAAGATGAGATTTTTAAATTGAAAATTTGATTTGACTCATAAAAACAACTAGATTTTTAAAAATTTTTGAAAAAGTCAAATCTAATTTTCGAAAATTTTAAGAGAGAAAAAGGGAAAGACATTTTTTTTATTTTTGAATTTTTAATGATGAGAGAGAGAAACATGAAAATGATGCAATGCATGAGAATTTTAGATCAAAACATGTGATGCATATAAGAATACTATGAATGTCAAGATGAACACCAAGAACACTATGATTCTATGAAGATCATGATGAACATCAAGAACACATTTTTGAAAAATTTTTAATGCAAAGAAAACATACAAGACACCAAACTTAGAAATCTTTGATGCTTAGACTCTATGGATGCAAGAATGCATATGAAAAACATCATACAACACAAAACAAGAAAACATCAAGATCAAACAAGAAGACTTACCAAGAACAACTTGAAGATCATGAAGAACACTATGAATGCATGAATTTTCGAAAAATGCAAGATGAGTATACAATTGACACCAAACTTAAAATTGACTCAAGACTCAAACAAGAAACACAAAATATTTTTTATTTTTATGATTTTATGATTTTTTTTGTATTTTCTTTTAAATTTTTTTCGAAAATCATTTTGAAAAAGAAAAATAAGGATTCCAAAATTTTTAATATGAATTCCAGGAATCTTATGCTCTTTAGTCTAAAGCTCCAATCAAAGGGTCAGGCATGGCTTAATAGCCAGCCAAGCTTTAGCATGTAACAGGTAGATCATGAACAGTAGTAGGTGGATTAGCACCAACTAGCTTGCTCTTGATAACAAATTGGAAGCCTCAGTCCAAATGAATTTAGACATGGCTTTACAGCCAGCCAGGCTTCACATGCTTCATGAAACACTAGAATTCATTCTTAAAAATTCTGAAGAAAAATATATTTTTGAAAACATTTTTATTTAAATTTTTTTTTTCGAAATCAAAAGGAAAATTTATGAACGATTTTTGAAAAATTTTTTGAAAATAAAACAAAAAGAAAATTACCTAATCTGAGCAACAAGATGAACCGTCAGTTGTCCAAACTCGAACAATCCCCGGCAACGGTGCCAAAAACTTGGTGCGCAGAAATTGTGATTACACTTTGATTATGTAAAATTCATCGCTCTTTCTTTCCCTGGTAATGGCGCCAAAAACATGATGCCAATACCATGGTTCACAACTTCGCACAACTAACCAGCAAGTGCACTGGGTCGTCCAAGTAATACCTTACGTGAGTAAGGGTCGAATCCCACGGAGATTGTTGGTATGAAGCAAGCTATGGTCACCTTGTAAATCTCAGTCAGGCAGATATAAAATAGTAATGGGGTTTTCGAAATTAATTAATAAAAGAAGGGATAGAAATACTTATGTAATTCATTAGTTAGAATTTCAGATAAGCGTATAGAGATGCTTTCGTTCCTCTGAACCTCTGCTTTCCTGCTAACTTTCATCCAATCAATCTTACTCCTTTCTATGGCTGGCTTTATGTAATGCATCACCATTGTCAATGGCTACTTTCGGTCTTCTCTCGGGAAAATGATCCAAATACCCTGTCACGGCACGACTAATCGTCTGGAGGCATCACCCTTGTCAATGGTTTACATCCTATCCTCTCAGTGAAAATGGTCAACGCACCCTGTCACGGCACGGCTATTCATCTGTCGGTTCTCGATCATGCTGGAATAGGATTTACTATCCTTTTGCGTTTGTCACTACGCCCAGCAATTGCAAGTTTGAAGCTCGTCACAGTCATTCAATCATCGAATCCTACTCGGAATACCACAGACAAGGTTTAGACTTTCCGGATTCTCTTGAATGCCGCCATCATTCTAGCTTACACCACGAAGATTCCGATTAAGAGATCTAAGAGATACTCATTCAATCTAATGTAGAACGGAAGTAGTTGTCAGGCACGCGTTCATAGGGAATAATGATGATTGTCACGTTCATCACATTCAGGTTGAAGTGCGAATGAATATCTTAGAAGTGGAATAAGTTGAATTGAATAGAAAACAGTAGTACTTTGCATTAATCTTTGAGGAACAGCAGAGCTCCACACCTTAATCTATGGAGTGCTGAAACTCTACCGTTTAAAATACATAAGTGATAATGGAGTTCATTGGTCTCGGCCCCAGAGGGGAACCGGAGTAACCAAGACTACTATGATCCGAAGATAAAACTCAGGATGTCTACATTAGTAAAAAGTCCTATTTATAATAAACTAGCTACTAGGGTTTACAGAAGTAAGTAATTGATGCATAAATCCACTTCCGGGGCCCACTTGGTGTGTGCTTGGGCTGAGCTTTAACTTTCCACGTGCAGAGGCCATTTGTGGAGTTGAACGCCAGGTTTTGATCCATTTCTGGCGTTCAACTCTGGTTCTTGATCCATTTCTGGCGCTGAACTCCAGAATTGGGCAGAGAGCTGGCGTTGAACGCCAGTTTACGTCATCTATCCTCGAGCAAAGTATGAACTATTATATATTTCTGGAAAGCCCGGGATGTCTACTTTCCAACGCAATTGGAAGCGCGCCATTTTGAGTTCTGTAGCTCCAGAAAATCCATTTTGAGTGCAGGGAGGTCAGAATCCAACAGCATCAGCAGTCCTTCTTCAACCTCTGAATCTGATTTTTGCTCAAGTCCCTCAATTTCAGCCAGAAAATACCTGAAATCACAGAAAAACACACAAACTCATAGTAAAGTCCAGAAATGTGAATTTAACATAAAAACTAATGAAAACATCCCTAAAAGTAACTAGATCCTACTAAAAACATACTAAAAACAATGTCAAAAAGCGTATAAATTATCCGCTCTTCACCTACCCCTCATCCAACACTTCCAAACACCATTTATAACCATCTAGGTAGTTAGTTAGTTAGTTTAATTTTCATTTAAATTTCTATTTTCCATTATAAGTGTTGGATTGTTAATCATGTTTACCATTAATTGCTACCAAGTATTAAAACGGATGTTATCTTAACATCACTATGTTTATAATCATTGTTGGATTCTATTGTTGAGGTGACAATTTATTACTTGATTTTGAGTTTTTCATGCTTAATTTTGTGAACACCAAGTACATATGACATTGCCTTCAAGTTTTTTAAATTATTTGAATTACATGATTTGGCTTTGAATCCTATTCTTTGATTAGGAAACTAATTGATGGATGTTGTGCATTTACCTTAATGCATCAGGTTTCTTGATCATACGCATCCATATGTTTTCTGCTTGAATGCTTTCATACTTCTTTATTGCTTGTTTGGTTATTTTGACCCACAAGTTTAGAGCATCTCAAGTACCCTAGGATGAGTGAAGTGCATGCATCCTTGGTGACATCGCTTTTCATGCTAATGTGTGTTCTAAACCGCGCACAATTTAGACTCACACCCTTAATTCATTTATGTCACACTAATTCACTCACTCAATTCTAATGATTTACCTCATTCCAACAATGTATGCTTCCTTGCTTTTGTATTTTCTCATCTTATGGTGTTATATTTTTGTTTTTCATGAACGATGCACCACAAGCAAACATGGGAGCAGAAGAAAGAACACGCAGCACCGGTTGACCTACCAGCTGAGGGTAGCAACTCGGAAAATCGCCGTACCCCCTTGCTCATCTTTGACTGCACCGAGGACGATGCAAACTTTTAAATGTGGGGAGGTCGTCCGACCGTTCGACGTTCTTGGGTGACAAATTTCTAATCCCAACACTTTCGCATTTCATTTTAGGTCCTTTATTAGGTCTTTTAGGATTTTTGGTTGCATTTTCTTATTTTTGCATATATATACATAATAAGCTTAGTCAAAATAATGAAATTTTTCAAGGAATTTATCTATAGGGAATTAACATCCCAATTGATTTGAGTGAAAATTTTTCATAGAACTTGCTTGAATCATATATATATTGTGGATCATGTTTTTGAGCTAAGAACACAAGCATGTGAGTTTTGAGCCTAATTGTGTGGTTACATCTTATGACCACTTATTCTCCTTCTTGTGTGCATTATTCTCTTTCTATGATTGTAATCTTTGATTTGTTTGATTCTTTATGTCCATTATTTTTTGTATTCATGCACCTATATGATTGAGGCCATCATTTCATTTAGCTCACTTACCCAAATAGCCTTACCTTTTATCTTCCATTGTTAGCCAACTTTGAGCCTACCATTAACCCACTTGTTCTTAATTTTAGCACATTACAAGCCGTAAAGAAACAATAAATGTCCGTATTTGGATCTTTGATTAGCTTAGGCTAGTGTGTGTGTATCATTAAAGTGTGGAAAATTTGGGACATTGGTTGAGAAAAGGGTAGTTTTGTATTTTTTTTTAAAATATTGGAAATTGGGTACATGCTCATGTGTTAATTAAATGTAAAATCATATGCATTGATGCTCTTGTATATACCTTATTGAAAAAGAAAAAAAATGAGAAAAACAAAAAGAAAGAAAAATATATATATCAAAAGAAGAAAAAATAGAAAAAGAAAGAAAAAGAAAAAAGAAAAGAAATAAAAAGGGGACAAAATGCCCCAAAGTGAAGCTCAATAAAGATCAATGCATATGAGTTGTAATAAAAAAGAAAATGCATGAGTATGTGAAAAAGTGAAGAATGAGTAGTTAGGATTAGCTTCGAATTTGTATAGGTTGTTATATAGGTTAGGTGGGAAGTTTAAGTTTATCAAAGATTCAAATTTCAAGTCCACTTGACCAAATATGCATCCTACCTTAACCCTAGCCCCATTACAACCTATGAAAATACCTCATGATACTTATATGCATGCATGAAATATTTGTTGATTGTTAGATGAAAAACAAATCTTGGAAAGCATGATTAGGAGAGAGTTGAGTGAATCAACCCTAAACACTTGAGCGAATAGAGTGCAAACACTTCCAGTGAGGGTTCGATTGTTCAATTACATGTTTCATCTATGATCATCTTCTCTTGCAAGTTTGTAAAAATATTTAATAACTCAATTCAATTGTGGATTAGATTTGCTAATACCTTTAGCCCTTCTGCCTATAAATTTTCTCTTGGAAATTGATTTATTTTTTACCAAGCAATTGCATTCATATAGATAGTTGCATATAAGTAGATTGCGTTTAGTTAGTTTTCATTGAATAAATGTTGATACCCTTTGTTTCCGTCTTGATTATAGCATGAGCACATGCTATGATTTAAGTGTGGGGAGGTTGATAAACCCCATTTTTAGGGTTTATCTTGTGCTTAATTTAGGGGATCTTATTACCATTCTCCCACATTTATTCAATGAAATAGCATGGTTTCATGATTGTCTCCTAATATGTGCTTAAGTGTGAAAAAATGCTTTTTAGGCCCTTAATTGCTAATTTTGATTCATCTTTGATTCCACTAGATGCCTTGATATGTTTGTAAGTGAATTCAGATTGGAAAGGCTAGGAATGAATCAAAAGGATGAAGATGAAAAGTATACAAGAGGAGAACTCATGAAAAAACAAGGACTTAGGATGATGAGATCGACGCCCACGCGCAGCAGACGCACACGCGTGGATTGTGGAGTCGTATGGCGACGCGTACGCATACATGGCGCGTACGCGTGGATAGGAAATTGTCAAGCGACACGCGTACGCGTACATGGTGCGTACGCGTCGATGCTCGCATGTGACTCACATAAAGGCAAAATGCTGGGGGTGAATTCTGGGCTTCCCAGGCCCAAATCCAACTCATCTCTGATGCTATTTAACCCAAGGACTAAAGGGGAATCACAACTTTTGACCACTTAGTTTAGTTTTAGTTTAGTTTTTGGAGGAAAAGTTAGTTTTAGAGAGAGAAGCTCTCATTTCTCTCTAGAATTAGGAATAGGTTAGATCTAGATTAGGATCTCTTAGATCTAGGTTTAATTCATGCTTTGATTTACTTTTCCTTTGCAATTTCTTCTTCTTCTACCTTTCCTCTCTCTAGTTTAGCATTTAATTCTTGTAATTCTTTACTTTTATGTTCATGCACTTTTTTTCTTCTATTTCTCTTTTAATGCAATTTATGATTCATGCTCCTTTATTGTTGAATTGCTTAATTCATTTTACTTTCCTTTTATGCCTTCCATGTATTTGATGAAATGCTTGGTTGGATTTTTGTGTAGATTTTTCTCCTTTTGGCCTAGGTGGAGTAATTAGTGACTCTTGAGTTATCTAATTCCTTTGTTGATTGATAATTAGAAGTTGCTAATTGATTTGAGTGCCACTAAAGCTAGTCTTTCATCTAGATTTGGCTAGGACTTGTGGACTCAAGTTAATCCATCCATTTGACTTTCTTCCATGGTTAGATGTTAACTAGGTGGGAGCAATGGACAATTCTCATCATAATTGAGGAGGATAGCTAGGATAGGACTTCTAGTTCTCATACCTTGCCAAGAGCTTTGTCAGTTGTTAGTTTATATCCCTTTCCATTTATATATCTTGTCTATTATCTCAAAAACCCCAAAACATACCTCATAACCAATAACAAGAACACTTTATTGCAATTCCTAGGGAGAATGACCCGAGGTTTAAATACTTCGATTTATAATTTTAGGGATTTGTACTTGTGACAAATAATCTTTTGTATGAAAGGATTATTGTTGGTTTAGAAACTATACTTGTAACGAGATTTCATTTGTGAAATTCTAAACCGTCAAAAATCCACTCATCAGTGATAAACTAGATTAAACATTTTTCTTTATTTTTGTTAAGCACACTAACTGTTTGAGATTTTGTTTCTGCTAACTGTAACTTCACTCTAGCAATAGACACTGTTTGTGTTTTTAGTTTGTTTGTGTTGTATGCCAGGAGGGAGAAGAGGTGCATCTACCTCTTTTGATTATGAGCCAGAGAGAACATTCTTGAGATTGAGAAGAGAAGCAAGAGGGAAGAGAGTGATTGGAGAAGAAGAATCAGTAGAGAAAGATCAAGAGATGGAGGGTAACCTCCCTAATCCACCAGAGGAAGTGGCCAACAATAATGGCCCACCTCCAAGAAGAGTTCTAGCCTCTTACACCTTCCCCAACCCAAGAAACTGTCGGAGCAGTATACTCACTCTTAATGTTCATGCAAATAACTTTAAGTTGAAGTCTCAACTTATCACTCTGGTACAGAACAATTGTTCCTATGGAGGAGGTTCCCTTGAAGACCCGAATCAACACTTATCTGTCTTCCTGATAATATGTGAAACAGTAAAGACAAATTGTGTGTATCCAGATATCTATAAGTTGCTGCTATTCCCATTCTCTTTGAGGGATAAGGCATCTCAATGGCTGGAGACATTCCCCAAATAAGGCATCAATACTTAGGATGATTTGGTGATCAAATTCTTGGCTAAGTTCTACCCACCTCAGAGAATCATCAGATTGAAGATAGAAGTGCAAACCTTCACTCAAATGGATGGAGAATCACTTTATGAGGCATGGGAGAGATACAAAGCCTTGATCAGGAAGTGTCCACCTGAGATGTTTAGTGAATGGGACAGACTTCAAAATTTCTATGAGGGCTTGACTCTAAAAGCTCAAGAGGCCCTAGACTACTCTGTAGGAGGCTCTGTTAGCTAATGAAGACAGCTGAAGAAGCCCAGAATCTCATAGACACTGTGACCAACAATTAGTACTTTTATGCTCATCAAAGGCAACGCCAACTAGCTCAAAAGAAAGGTGTGTTGGAGCTGGAAGGTGTGGACACTATCTTGGCATAAAATAAATTGATGCATCAGCAAATTCAACAACAAATGGACATGATGGCAAAGAGAATTGATGGACTTCAAGTGGCTGCAATAAACACAGCAAGCCAACCTTCAAATAGATGGAGCCAAAGTGAAGAAGCTTTTGAAAAATACAGCTATGAGCAGCAACCAGAGCAAGTCCAGTACATGCATAACACCTCAAGCTCTTCTCAGAATGACTTCTACGGGGATACATACAATCCATCATGGAGGAATCATCCCAACTTGAGGTGGGGTGATAATCAGAATTCATGACAAAGGAACCATAATTCCAACAACTCCCGCAACACAAACAACCAAAATCATTCAGCCAATAATACTAACCAATTCAAAAACTCACAAAATACATATCACCAACCCCACAACAACTCACAAAACCACCAGAATAACTTCTCCACACCCACATTCTACCTACAAAATACCCCTGAAAATAATTCAAACAACTTCCTGCAACAACCATCTCATTTCACACAACCACCACCCAATCCAGACTCTTAGAAAATCTCTAGTCTAGAGATAATAATGGAGAAACTTATGAAAAATCAAGAGATGGCCAAACAAGATCAAGCCTTGGCAAACAAAAACCAATAGGCCTCCATCAGAAATCTTGAAAGACAAATGGGACAAATGGCTAAACAAATCTCAGAGATAGGTGAGAAGAGAACAAATGCCTTCCCTAGTGACACTGAAAGCAATCCAAGGGACACATGAAAAGTCATCAAATGGAAAGAGTGTAAAGAAATTACTCTGAGAAGTGGAAAGAAGGTGGAGAAGGAAGCAATCATCCAGGAAGAGTACAACAAAGAAGCCTCAAAAGTAGAAGGGAAGGTGCAACAGTAGGAGCAAGAAACTTCCACACATAATGACAAATCAACCAAGAAGGAGGCAGTGAAAGCATACCAACCAATGATACCATATCCTCAAAGGTTCAAGGGAGAAAACAAAGAGATGCAATACTCCAAATTCCTGGAGATATTCAAGACACTACACATCAACATCCCTTTCATAGAAGCACTTGAACAAATGCCACTATATGCTAAGTTCATGAAGGAGTTGTTGACAAAGAAAAGATCCTTAAAAGAAAGACAAATGATTGTAATGACCAAGGAGTGTAGTGCTATCATCTAGAGAGAATTGCCAAGGAAGAGGAAAAACCCTGGAAGCTTTCATATTCCTTGCACCATAGGCAACATGATAATTGAGAAAGCATTTTGTGACCTTGGTGCAAGCATCAATTTGATGCCTCTATCCTTGATGAAGAAGCTTCAAATTCATGTATTGAAGTCTACATAGATAGCCCTCCAAATGGCAGACAAATCCATCAAGCAAGCACTTGGTATTGTGGAGAATGTATTGGTAAAAGTGGGGAAATTCTTCCTCCCAGCTGACTTCGTCATTCTAGACATGGAGGAAGATCATAATACTCCCATCATTCTAGGGAGACCCTTTCTAGCTACAGGCAAAGCATTAATTGATGTTGAGAAAGGAGAATTGATGCTGAGAGTGTATGAAGAGCATATAGTATTTCATGTCTTCAAAGGTTTGCAAGATCCCAATCAAGAAGAAGAGTGTATGACGATTAATTTGAGGGATCCAAACTTGAAAGAGGCACCTGATGAGCCACTCCCAATGCACTTAAGTTCATGCTGGAAAGGAATGGAAGAGGTAGAAGTGCTGCAACAAGCTCAAGGAGTTGAGAAGGAATCACAACCAAAGCCTCCATTTGTGATCCTCAGCAAGAACCTTCCAAAAATTGAGACTCCATAACATGAACTACCTCCTGGAAAAGAAAAGAATCTTAAGAAGAAAGTACCAAGAGGGTGGAGAAATAGAAAAATTTCCACTGAAGGCTTCACACCAGGGGATAAAGTGATGCTAGCTTATCAACCAATGGAAACATCTCCACAGTTCCCTGGATACTACACAGTGAATAAGATCCTTTCACTTGAACATGTGGAAATCATCAAGAATGATACTGGAGGGAAGCTCACGGTGAGAGGGGAAGGGTTGAGGCATTATGTTCATCATCCTCCCTAATGAGGGACAACCATCAAGCTAGTGACGATAAAAGAGCGCTTGTTGTGAGGCAACCCAACTAGAGGTAACTCTCTTTTCCTTTACTATTTCAATAAGAAAGTTAAGTAGATTAATCTGTATTGCAAGGAGCTAAGTTTGGTGTTGCACACCAAAATAATTCAAGGGTGAATGTTGGATGCTAAGTTTGGTGTTCCACCAAAGATTTTATTAAGAACACATTGCACCCTTAGCATAACCAGTTATTAGCTCCAAACAATCAGAGAAACTACTTAACAGTTATTTAAGTCTTAGTTTATAATTCGTAGTCCATAGTCTGCTTTCTAGTTCATAGTTTATTTTTTCTAGTCTATAGTTTGTTTTCTTTAATAAGAGCACAAGGTTTCATGTCTGTGATTAATCTGCTGCATAAGAGGTATTGCCAAGGAACTAAGTTTGGTGTTCACACACCAAAGTAAGTTCAAAAGCCTACAAATATTCATGCATGTTAACCATTTTTCAAGTGCTTCGGGGACAAGCAACTTCCACTATCAGTGCAGAAAATCATTCAACTTTTTGGAAGTACTATACATCATCATCAAGGAAAGCACAAAAGCTAAGAAAAATGATGAAGGATTAAGCAAGAAGAGGCCAAAAGGTTGTATTGTTACTCAACTATTTATGCTTTGAAGTACTTTAGTTGGAAGTTTAAATGCACCCCTGCTGATTAGTTCTGATTAGTTTAAGTCGTCTGCATTATGTGTATTTATTGCCTTTTCATTTTCTCAATTAAGTGATCTAGCCGGAGTGTCTACTTCATTCACATCTGCTTGAATTTATGTCTTGTTCCTCTTTGCATAAATAAAAGAAAATGTTGAAATAGAAAGTGAAATTGTCCAATTTGATAGGAATGAAAATAAAATTTAGTGGTGGTATGTGCTAGATTGTTCAAGTAAGCTCACTAATAAAGAAGAAGGGTAGAGTGTTCTTTTTAAGTATGAACTTAGGACTGTCTGTGAAATCTTGGTAAATAAAGATCCTTGGAAAAAGAAAGAGCAAGAAGGGAAGTAAGAAAAGACAAAAATTGGCAACAAAAATGAAAAAAACAAAGAATAAAACTAGATACCAATAGCTTGGACCTTAAAACATATGCTTGTGATGCTTTTTGTGCTAGGATCTGCTTGAACAATTAGGTTCTAAGGAGTATTTTAAAACTTGGTAACTTGGGTTAATTAATCTGGGATTATCAACCGAAAGTCCACTATCAAGAGCAACCTAGTTACAAGACATTTAGTAACCCAAAGAGGTACTGGGCACCAATGTTCTTAAGAAGAATTGTGAGCCAAGTGTCTGTGGTGAATATGTGTTGACTAAAAAACAAGCTAAAAAGCTATTGCAACACATGACACTTAGCTGCAATTGAGGAATAAGTTTCTCAGCAAAAGAAAAACAAAAAACTCAAACATCAAGGATCAATGAATAAAGGTTTCATAGCAGCACCTTAGTTAGCACTTAAAGGAACATCTCAGTCCTGAAAACTAATAAAAGTAGAGCTTCAATTACAATCTGCATGAAACTCCATGCACCTAGACTGAGTGCTTTCAAATAAGGACAAAGATGCTTTGCTGTTTTCTTTCATTTTTCTCATGTTCTACTGCTTGCTTGGGGACAAGCAAGATTTAAGTTTGATGTTGTGATGACAAGTCATTTTAGGCTGTTTTGCTAGCAATTCTTACTTGTTTTCATTAGGTTTCATGCACTTTCTTGCACTATAAGCAAGTAATTGGATTGGAATTTCTTGTTGTCTTGATTCAATTAAACATTGTTGATTTTATGCATTATCATGAGATTTATGCAAGATTTATTTGATTATTATGAAAAGATGCAAAACCTTATGATTTTGGTGAGACTTTGATCGCATGTTTGATTGATGGCACGTGAAAAGATGCAAAGAAAAAGCATAGAAAGAGGCAGGGCAGAAGAACGTAGCACTCATTTGGAGAACGCTACGTTCCCCTGCAACATGAACATTGATGCCACACTCTATTTCAAATAACGCTAAGCTCTCTAGTGGGCAAGCATTTTGGAAGACCCACGCTCGTTACAAAAGAGTGCTACATTCTCTTTGAAAGAGCGCCTGCAACAATTTCAAAGTTGGGTTAAAGATTTGCCATCGACGCGCACGCGTGCATGACGCGTACGCATGGATGGGGTATCTGGGAACAAGCACGTGTATGCATGAATGGAGCGGCAGCGTGAAAGTGCTGATTTGACATCCACGTGCACGCGCAAAGGACGCACACGCGTGGGGGGCGCTCATGGCGTGAACGTAGCGCTCATTTAAAGAACGCTACCAAAGGACGCGCATGCATGTGTTACGCATACGCGTCGCTAGTGCAAAAATGCAAGGGAGGCGCACGCACAGGCGACCTGTACGCGTCGGTGAATGAGCGCTACGCTTTTTTTGAGAACACTACGTTCTCCTGAAGCTGCATTGAAGTACCTTTTCTAACCCACTTCATCAAAGCCAAAAAGCCCACTCCAAGTACTTGATGACTGAATTGGAAAGTGTATAAATAGAGGAAAATTTGATTTCATTTAGGGAGCTTTTTAGTTTTAAGAGTTTTTGGGAGTCTTTGGAGTTTTGAACTTTTAATTTCTTTCTGTACTTCATCTTCTGCAATATTTCTTTTCTATTTTGTGCTAGAGCAATGATGAACTAAACCCCAATTTCATTAGGGGGAGGAGCTCTATTGTAATTCCAATGAATCAATGAAATTCTTCTTCTTCTCTATTCATTTGTGTAGCTATTGGGTATCTTCTGTTTTAATTGTGAATTACTGACAGGCAGAAAATTGCCGATAAAGAATTTATAGTGAAAATAGCATTGCAAGTACAGTTCTTAACCGACGAAAATTCTGCTTATCAATTTAGAAAGAATTGTCACAATTTGAAAATAAAATACTGGGAGTAGAGTTCCCAGGTCGTCTCCCAACGAGTTAACAAAAGAGTGCAGATTATTGGTCAGGGGTTTTTCGAGAAATTTTAAGAGTTGGAGAATAGAAAAATAAATGATTGTAAATTAAAGCAATGAGAATTAGTGAGAGAATTTATATAATCAAAATAAAAAGCCTTGACCTGGAGAAGATTAATTGGAAGTTCTATCCTTGTTGAATTTTTTCAAGTGTAATAGTAAAAGGTTGTTGTTTTTACTTAGTTAACCTTTACCGAATAAAGGAAAGTCAAGTAATTGAGCTAACTCTTATTCACAAGTTCTAACCCTCTCCTATGGAAGGATTAGCGTTATTGACTAGAGAGTTAGCCAACAACTTCCAATTAAAATTGACACTTGAGTATTCCAACTCAAGGGTCTCCTTTTAATCAACTCCCAAGTCAAGTTGGAAGTCTACTCCATTGACGTGAATTCCATTTTCATAAACCATAAAAGGGAATAAAAAGAAGACATGATAAATTATATAAAATAATAATTGAAAATTAATTAAAGGTAAAAATAGTTCTTTGCATTAAAAAATTCCAAAATCAAAGATATCCATATGTAAATCTGAACAGGGTAAATGGGTGATTAAAAGAGTAAGGAAATAAGGAAACAAACTAGAATGATAGAAACTTCAACGAAGGTAGTGACTCTTCTTAGTATCCAAATCAAAAGCATAAACTCTAAAACTATGAATGTGAAGAACCCTAGAGGAAGTAGTATTTTTCTCTAAGATTGCAAAACTCCAACTAAAAACTGTGCGTATGAGAATGTGTCTTGAGTCTATGCTTGTCCTCTAGTCTGTTTTTCTGGGCCAAAAACTGGGTCCAAACTCGACCCAAAATTGCCCCTAGCGTCTTCTGTGTTTTCTGCACGTGGCGCACGTCACACGTATGCGTCAGTCACGCATACGCGTCGATGGTCTTCTTCGCATGTCACGCGTACGCATCAGGTAAGCACACGCGTGGCTGTGCAATCTCGTTTATCACGCGTACGCGTCAGGTACGCACACGCGTCGCTGTGAAATTCTCCAAATCACGCGCACGCGCGAGCCATGAGTGCATGTCATTCCTTGCTGGTTATCTCCTTTATTTCTTGTGCTCCTTCCATTTTTGCAAGCTTCATCTCCATCCTCTAAGCCATTCCTGCCCTATATAGCCTGAAAATACTTAGCACACGGATCACGGCATCGAATGTTATAAAGGGGAATCAAAATACACAATTTAAAGGCTTAGGAAGCAAGTTTTCAACCATAGAACAGAATTGGAAAGGAATTGAAAAATCATGCAAATTGTATGAATAAGTGCGCAAAGACTTGACAAAAACCACTCAATTGAGCATAAGATAAACCATAAAATAGTGGTTTATCAATCTCCCCACACTTAAACATTAGCATGCCCTCATGCTAAGCTCAAGGAGATAGAAAGAATGAATGGGGGAAAGTAAGACTCATGTAATGCAACCTATGTATGTGAATGCAACTATATGCTAAGATGTTTCTATCTACTTGGTTAAAAGTAAACAAGTTCTCCAAGACAAATATAAATCAAATTCCACTAATTCAAATCATACAATAAAAGACAAGTAAACTTGTGTGAGAAGATAGCTTATGAAAGCAGGGAACATAGAATCAAGCATTGAACCCTCACTGGTAGTATATATGCACTCTAATCGCTCAAGTGTCTAGGGTTAATCCACTCTACTCTTCTCTAGTCATGCTTTCTAAAACCTTGTTCTTCATGTAACCAATCAACAAATATTTAGTGTACAAATGCAAACATCATAAAGTCTTTATCAAGGTTGTAATGGAGCTAAGGTAAGGGTCAGGATATATGTATGGCCAAGTGAGCTATAATATAAATCTTTGACTAACCTAAGCTCTCACCTAACACACACACGCTCTATGTAATTCTAAAATCATGCCTAGCTACCCAAAATTTCACTTTTGTATATTTCACATACTCATGTATCAATTTTTCTTTAATTTCACCACATATGTATTGATCTTCTATTAAACTTAACATTGGGGTAATTTTGTCCCCTATTTATTTATTTATTCAGTTTATACTATTTATTTATTTATTTATTTATTTTTTTGATGAACATGAAAGAAAATATAACATATCAATGCACATGGGTTTATTTTTTGGTCTCACATGAGTATGCACCCAAATTCCCAATATCTTGTCAATTAAAACTCAAAACTTCCTAATGAGCGGATAATTTATACGCTTTTTGGCATTGTTTTTAGTATGTTTTTAGTAGGATCTAGTTACTTTTAGGGATGTTTTTATTAGTTTTTATGTTAAATTCACATTTCTGGACTTTACTATGAGTTTGTGTGTTTTTCTGTGATTTCAGGTATTTTCTGGCTGAAATTGAGGGACTTGAGCAAAAATCAGATTCAGAGGTTGAAGAAGGACTACAGATGCTGTTGGATTCTGACCTCCCTGCACTCAAAGTAAATTTTCTGGAGCTACAGAACTCCAAATGGTGTGCTTCTAATTGCGTTGGAAAGTAGACATCCAGGGCTTTCCAGAAATATATAATAGTCCATACTTTGAATAAGGATTGACGACGTAAACTGGCGTTCAACGCTAGTTCCATGCTGCAGTCTGGCGTCCAGTGCCAGAAATAAGTTGCAAAGTGGAGTTCAACGCCAGAAACACGTTACAAACTGGCGTTCAACTCCAAGAATGACCTCTCCACGTTTAAACTTCAAGCTTAGCCCAAAAACACACCAAGTGGGCCCCGGAATTGGATTTATGCATCAATTACTTACTTCTGTAAATCCTAGTAGCTAGTTTAGTATAAATAGGACTTTTTACTATTGTATTGAGAGGGGGAGATAATCTTTTGATCAACTTTTGATCCTTTGATCACATTTGGGGGCTGGCCATTTGGCCATGCCTGAACCTTCATCACTTATGTATTTTCAACGGTAGAGTTTTTGCACTCCATAGATTAAGGTGTGGAGCTCTGCTGTTCCTCATGATTTAATGCAAAGTACTACTGTTTTTCTATTCAATTCAACTTATTCCGCTTCTAAGATATCCATTCGCACCCAAGAACATGATGAATGTGATGATTATGTGACGCTCATCATCATTCTCACTTATGAACGCGTGCCTGACAAACACTTCCGTTCTACATGCAAACAAGCTAGAATGAGTATCTCTTAGATATCTAATACAGAGGACCGAGTCTGAGATGTTAAAATCTTCGTGGTATAAGTTAGAACTCATGGATGGCCATTCCTGAGATCCGGAAAGTCTAAACCTTGTCTGTGGTATTTTGAGTAGGATCTGGGAAGGGATGGCTGTGACGAACTTCAAACTCGCGAGTGCTGGGCGTAGTGACAGACGCAAAAGGAGGGTGAATCCTATTCCAGTATGATCGAGAACCTCCAGATGATTAGCCATGCCGTGACAGAGCATTTGGACATTTTTCACAGAGAGGATGGGATGTAGCCATTGACAACGGTGATGCCTTACAGAAAGCTTGCCATGGAAAGGAGTAGGAATGATTGGATGAAGACAGCAGGAAAGCAGAGGTTCAGAGAAATGAAAGCATCTCTAGACGCTTATCTGAAATTCTCACCAATGATTTACATAAGTATTTCTATCTTTATTTTCTGTTTATTTATTATTATTATTCGAAAACTCCATAACCATTTGATATCCGCCTAACTGAGATTTACAAGATGACCATAGCTTGCTTCATACCAACAATCTCCGTGGGATCGACCCTTACTCACGTAAGGTTTTATTACTTGGACGACCCAGTGCACTTGCTGGTTAGTTGTATCGAAATTGTGAATGAAAAATGATTTATTAAAGACGTGCGTACTGAGTTTTTGGCGCCGTTGCCTGAGATCACAATTTCGTGCACCAAGTTTTTGGCGCCGTTGCCGGGGATTGTTCGAGTCAATTTTTAAGTTTGGTGTCAATTGCATTTTTTTTAAAAAATTTATGCATTTTTCGAAAATTCATGCATTCATAGTGTTCTTCATGATCTTCAAGTTGTTCTTGGTAAGTCTTCTTGTTTGATCTTGATGTTTTCTTATTTTGTGTCTTTTGTTGTTTTTCATGTGCATCTTTGCATTCATAGTGTCTAAGTATTAAAGATTTCTAAGTTTGGTGTCTTGCATGTTTTCTTTGCATCAAAATTTTTTTCAAAATTATGTTCTTGATGTTCATCATGATCTTCAAAGTGTTCTTGGTGTTCATCTTGACATTCATAGTGTTCTTGCATGCATCATGTGTTTTGATTCATAATTTTCATGTTGTGAGTCATTTTTTTTGTTTTTCTCTCTCATCATAAAAAATTCAAAAATAAAAAATATATCTTTCCCTTTTTCTTTTATAAATTTTTGAAAATTTGAGTTGACTTTTTCAAAATTTTTAAAATCTAGTTGTTTCTTATGAGTCAAATCAAATTTTCAAATTGAAAATCCTATCTTTTTCAAAATCTTTTTCAAAAATTAAATCTTTTTCATTTTTCTTATTTATTTTCGAAAATTTTAAAAGTATTTTTCAAAAATCTTTTTCTTAATTTTATCTCATAATTTTCGAAAATATTATCAACAATTAATGTTTTGATTCAAAAATTTCAAGTTTGTTACTTGTTTGTTAAGAAAGATTCAAACTTTAAGTTCTAGAATCATATCTTGTGATTACTTGTGAGTCAAGTCATTAATTGTGATTTTAAAATTTCAAATCTTTTTCAAACAAATCTCTTTCAATCATATCTTTTCAAACTTTGATTTCAAAGTCTTTTTCTAACTTCTTATCTTTTCAAATTTAATTTTCAAATCTTCTTAATATCTTTTCAATCATATCTTTTTAATCAATTTTCAAAATAAATTTCTATCATATCTTTTTAAATCTTATCTTTTTCAAAACTTTGATTTTAAAATATCTCCTCTAACTTCTTATCTTCTTATCTTTTCAAAATTGAATTTCAAATCTTTTTCAACTAACTAATTGACCTTTTGTTTATTTTTTATCTTTTTCAAAACTACCTAACTAACTATCCCTCTCTAATTTTCGAAAATACCTCCCTCTTTTTCAAAAATTCTTTTTAGTTAATTAATTTTTTAAATTTTAATTTTAATTTTAATTCTCCTTTAATTTTCGAAAATCATCAACTTCTTTTCAAAAATTAATTTTCGAAATTCCCTCTCCCTCATCTCCTTCTATTTATTTATTCATCTACTAACACTTCTCCTCACCCAGAAATTTGAACCCCTTCTTCTCTCCTGAGTTCGAATTCTTCTCTTCTTCATTCTCTTTCTTCTTTTCTTTTACTCACACAAGGGAACTTCTATACTGTGGTAAAAAGAATCCTTATTATTATTTTCTGTTCCCTTCTTTTTCATATGAGCAGGAGCAAGGACAAGAACATTCTTGTTGAAGCAGACCCTGAACCTGAAAGGACTCTTAAGAGAAAACTAAGAGAAGCTAAATTACAACAATCCAAAGACAACTTTACAGAAATTTTCGAAGAGGAAGAGGAGATGGCAGCCGAAAATAATAATAATGCAAGGAAGATACTTGGTGACGTTACTGCACCAAATTCCAATTTACATGGAAGAAGCATCTCCATCCCTACCATTGGAGCAAACAATTTTGAGCTTAAGCCTCAACTAGTTTCTCTGATGCAACAAAACTGCAAGTTTCATGGACTTCCATCTGAAGATCCTTTTCAGTTCTTAACTGAATTCTTGCAGATATGTGATACTTGATGAGATATTTTGGAGGAAAAATAAATCTCTCCCAAAACACCCAAAACTAACCGGCAAGTGTACCGGGTCGTATCAAGTAATAAAAACTCACGGGAGTGAGGTCGATCCCACAGGGATTGAAGGATTGAGCAATTTTAGTTTAGTGATTGATTTAGTCAAGCGAATCAAGTGTTGGTTGGGTGATTTGTGACTTGCAGAATGTAATTTGCATTAAATTAAAGAAAGCAGGAAATTAAATGGCTGAAACTTAAAGAACAAGAAATTAAATGGCAGAAACTTAAAGTGCAAGAAATGTAAATTGCGGAATCTTAAAGTGCAAGGAATATAAATTGCTTGAAATGTAAAGGGAATTGGGGAATGGATTTGCAGAATTTAAACAAGGAAAAACTAAATTGCATCAAACAGAAGAGGGAAAGGGAATTGGGATTGAACCGGATCTTGAAGCAGTAAAGTAAATGAACAGAAAAAGCAATAAACAGGGAATTGAAATGAGAAATTCAGATCTCAGGACCCAGAGACTAGAAAACCAAGTCTAGATCTCAATGCCTTCCTAGATCCAACAAAAACAATAGCAAGGAAATTATAAATTGCAAAGAAAAGAGATGAAGAACAATGAACTGGAAATTCAATTCAATTAACAATAAAGAAACAGAGAGATCCAAGATTGAGATTGAAACAGAATTTCTTCAATTCTCTAATCCAAGATCCAAGACAAAAGTGTAAATGAAATTGAAAGCAATGAAAGCAAAGAAAATTAAAGTTCAAAAGCTCTCCGAAAACTATTATGAAAATTCCAAAAGGAAAGCTCCCCAAATAACTTGAATTCTATCCTATTTATACACTTTCCAAAATGATCTTCAAGCCTTGAGTTGGGCCTTTGTTCTTGGTGGAATTGGGTTGAAAGAGGCCTTGGTTGATTGCTCTTGAAGTTTGAAGAAGAACCGAAGTGAACCAATTGAACCGGTTTTGAAGTTAGCCATAGTTGGTCCCAACGTTAGGGCCAAAGTTAGGGGTCTAACTTTGACCCCAACTTTTCATAGCAGCAAGCATGATTTTCTGGTTTGGACGTTGGTGCCAACGTTAGGGGTCTAACTTTGACCCTAACGTTGGCCTTGCTTAGTGCTAGTGGTGCCAACGTTAGCCTCCAAGTTAGGGGGCTAACGTTGGCGCAAACGTTGGTGCCCCTCCCTTTGTGATTCATGTGCCAACGTTAGCCTCCAAGTTAGGGGGCTAACGTTGGCTCAAACGTTGGCCTTCTCCCACTTTATAACTCATGTGCCAACGTTAGCCTCCAAGTTAGGGGGCTAACGTTGGCGCAAACGTTGGCTTGCCCAGGGATGAATTTCAAGTTCCAACATTAGCCTCCAAGTTAGGGGGCTAACGTTGGAGCTAACGTTGGCCTCTTTCTTGCAATGTCATGTGCCAACGTTAGCCTCCAAGATAGGGGGCTAACGTTGGCTCAAACGTGGGGAGCCCAGGGAGTACTTCATGCCCAACGTTAGCCTCCAAGTTAGGGGGCTAACGTTGGGGCTAACTTCATGCCTCCAATATCAACTTCCATTCTTCACTTCTAGCCATTCCTCTTTGCTTCAACCTTTCTCCAAGCTTTCTTCACCTATCATTAATCAACCAAACTAATCAAAGCTATGCTCAAAATCATGAGATATTCATTCTTTCATAAAATGCAACAAATATAGCACAAAACCTCATGAAATGGCATGAATTCACATATGGTTGGTTCAATCAAGGGAAACATGAAAATCTACTCAATTAGCTTGCTTGTAGCTCAAGAAAGTGCATAATTCTAATGAAAACTAAAGAAAAAGACTAGCTAAAATAGGCTAGGATGACTTGTCATCACAACACCAAACTTAAAGCTTGCTTGTCCCCAAGCAAGAAATGAATTATTAAGAAGAAAGAATGAAATGGAAGAGGAAGTTCATGCTAGCAGAGTATTATTGATAGTTCATGGGGTTTTATGTGGATATGCAAATACTCACTTCTTATTGACTCCTAGGCCTAGAAAATCTCCTTCAAGCTTCAAGTGACATACTGCTATGACCTCTCATTATTCCTTTATCCTTGGTTATTACTTTGTTCATAAGCTTTATTTGAGTGTCATGTGTAGCAAGTTCATTTTCTTTTCTTTATACTTGACACATTATTCACCATAGACACTTGGCTTACATTCCTTCTTAAAACATTGATGCCCAGCACCTCTTTGGGCTACTAAATGTCTTGTAGTTAGGTTGCTCTTGATAGTGGACTTTCAGCTGATGATCCCGGGTTAGTTAACCCAAGTCACCAAGTGTTGAGGCACTCCTAAGAGCTTACTAATCCAAGCAGATCCTAGTACAAAGACATCACAGGCATATACTTTAAGGTTCAAGCTATTGGTGTCCAGCTTTGTTTCTTTTTGTTTTTCTTTTGTTTTGCCACTTTTTGGCTCTCTTTGTTCTTTCCTTCTTTTTGTTTTTCTTTCTAACCAAGGATTTCAATTCAATTGAGATTCATAGACAGTAGGCCACTCGTTACTTAGAAGGAGATATCCTAGCTCTTTATTCACTAAAAGTGAGCTATTATACAATCACACACATACCACCACTTACTTTTATTCCACTTCTAACTAACAGAGACTATTATTCTTCACATTCAAACTGTTCTTTTATTGAATTAAAAGATGCAGGGGATAACATATGCTTCTTGTTAAGTGAAAATGAACACACAAGCCAACATAAAAAAACTAGCCTACTTATTTTGAAAGAAACAAACATAATGCAAAGATTTTTAATTAAAACGGACTACTTGGAAATGCAAAGACAATTTAGAACAGATTGAATTTGTAGTGATGAATAAGGAGCAAGTCCTCCTTTCATTTGTCATGCCTTTTCTTTCTCCTTTCATACACTTGGCTGCTAGTGTTCCCACCATCCTTGTTTGGTTCTTGTTGATCTTGCCAAAAGCCAGCCCTATTCATAGCCTCTTCCACTCTATCTTCAAGTCTCATAGCCCTGTTCACTTCCATCTCACTTCTCATTTTGAAAAATTCATCAAAAGTTGGGAATGCCGGATCCATGTTGTGCATATGTTCTCCAATATAGTTTAGTTTGATTTGGCTATTGACATTATAATCAGCTTGCACTTCATACCTTGCTTCTTGGAGTGTTGTGAACTCCTTGAAAGCTTTCAAACTTTCAGCTTGCATTTGTTCCAACTTCCCAAAAGATTCATGAGATTGAAAGGCATGTTCTTCTTGCATCGCAAGAAATCTTGATTCGAATTCATTTTGTTTGTTGATGATTCTTAGCTCTCTTTCTTCCTGTGCTTGTTGGTTTTGCATGTACAGAGAATGGTACTCCTCTTGCCTCTCTTGGATTCTCGTGTACTGTTGAGACAATCTCCCTATTGCTTCTTGCATTTGAGTCATATCCATATTGCCATGTGGGAAAAAGTGTGGCTGCTCCTCCTCCTCTTGTGGCTCTTCTTCCATGTGTGGCTCATCTTCTTCCATTTGCTCTTCTCTTTCCCTTCCTCCATGTGGCCTTCGGCCTTGATGTGCTTCAAGGGGTATCATCATCCGCTCAATGGTTATGGGCATGCCTTGGCTTAACCACATTGGATTCTCCTCTTCCAATGGGACTTTAGCCTTTGCACACAACTTCCAAATGGTGCTCGGATAGTACAACCAAGATCCGGCCGAATTCTTTTCAGCTATCTTTTGAATGTCTCTTGAAAGGATTTCATGAACTCTTATTTCTCCACCCACCATGATACAATGCAGCATTAAGGCTCTCTCCCTGTTAACTTCTGAGGTGTTCACTGTCCCCAGAATTGATCTTTTCATCAACTCATACCAACCTTTTGCTTCCGGAATGAGGTTACATCTCTTTAGGAACTTGTATCTGTTCTTGTTGTCTCCTTCCCATTCTGAGTTCTCAAAACAAATGTCTCTTGCAATCTCCTCATAATCTTGATTCTCAGTCAATCTTTGTTGGTATCCCGGTTCATCAAAGCGGACTGACTTTAGTTTCAAGACTTTTTTGATTGCCTCCGGGCTAAAGTCTACTTCCATCCCACGCACATAGCTCTTGTACGTTGGGGGTTCACGCATGTCAATCCTTGGGACATTTGCATAGAACTCTCTTATGATGTTGGCATTAACTCGGGTGGTTGGTGATGTAAGTTCCTCCCATCTCCTCTTCCGGATTTTGTTCTTTATTTCTTGACATCCATCATCCGGCAACATGAATGGAATTTCAGGATAGATTTTTTTCTCGTTCATTCATTGAATTTGCATTTGATGAGACCAAGACTTGAACCTCCATTGGTCATATTCATGTGTTTCTTCCTCCACTATTGGATCTTTTCCTTTTCGTCGTTTGGTTCTTGAGGAGGATGCCATGATCGCTTGGTTGGTTGAGAGGGAATGTGAAGAATGTTGGAGATTTTGATGTGTGGTTGGAGGAAACAGTGATTCGGACTGAATTTGTTATGACAAGAGATTATGAAGAGAAGTTTAAGTGGTTAGAGTTTAAAGTGGAAGAAAGGTTGCACAAGGCTTGTTATGTTGAGGAGTGATTCGGTTATGTGCATGGCTTGAAGGTGGTATGCTTTTAAATGAGCAATGAAGGGCTAGGATGCAATTAGACCTTATGGGAATCAAGGGTGTGCATGTATGGATGAATGAAGACAAGATTTGCTCCTTCCCTTGCCTTTGCCGTGATCATTCTCAAGGAGTGGCAGATTTCTTACTTGAAGCATGTGATAGGATTTTGTCCTTATGCTATGCTTTCCTTTGTCTTGTCCTTTTCTTTGAAGATTCTTTGACTTCCTAGTCACCACAATAAGACAACACACATTAGTCTCATCCAACCGTAGCAAGGGTGTACTTTTTTTATTAAAACTTTATGAACCCTCAATCCTTGTCTCATTTAAACCGTGACACTTCCTTTGGAAGACACCAAACTTGATGTTTGGTAAAATATAAAGAAAATGAGTTTCTTCTTCCAATTAGTGAAGTTTAAATGTTCATAAGAATTGTTTTCATCATACTTTCTTTTTCTCTCTTTTTTTTTTTTTCATGAAGGATTAATTGTATCCTTGAATTGGTGCATCAAGGTTTGATGAACATCAAACTTGTTTCTTGTCAAAGGGTTTATCACAATTAATGCCTTCATTATAAAAAAAATTCTATTTATAAGGTTTTGAAAAATAACAAAAGTGTGATTATTGATGCATGAATTTCAAATTTTCATGAAGCTATGTGGACACCAAACTTAGTGTTCGGCCATATGCTCTATCAAAATATTTTAAGCATGTGAAACAAAATCCTTTATGATATTGGTTAAGTGTGCTTGAAGACACACCAAACTTAGCATATGTTTCAAAATAGTGCATGCAATGAATGGACACGTTCGTGAAAAGAGAAAGGAATTCATGCATCAAGTGATCATAACTTATTGAATTTAAAATGACATGAATCTTAAATCATGGGTTGCCTCCCATGGAGCGCTCTTTTATTGTCACTAGCTTGACATTGAAGCTTTCTTTTATGGTGGTTGGTGCTTGTAGGGCCTCAACTTGTCTCCCCTGACCGTGATCCTCTTCTTTGTTCTCTGGTGTTCAATTTCAGCATGCTCTAATGATAGTATGTTGCTGACAGTGTAGTAATCCTCGGTTTGTTGATTTGCCCCCCAACTGTTGATATATCAGTTGCACTTTGTCACCTTTGGAAAGCCCCTCTGTTGGAATCTTTCTATTTTTCCAGCCCCTTTTTGCTTTGTTTCTGCGTTTCATCTTTCCTTTTGTTGATCTTTCTTTTCTGGCCATAGGCTTTCCTTGGGGGCCTCTCTTTTCAGTGGCTAATACTCTACTATCCTCTTTTTGGGCTTTTTCATCAGTCTGCACATTCCTTAGTATTGGGATGTTGCTGTGACTTTCCTGGGCACTCTTCATATAGTCTTTCTCTTCCTTGCTAAATTGTGCTTCTGGCAACACCTTCAGAGTGATGCTCTGGTCATGCATCCTTAGAGTTAATTCCCCTTCCTCTACATCTATGATAGCTCTAGCAGTGGCCAAGAATGGCCTTCCCATTATAACAGAGTCACCATCATCATCATTTGATTCTAGAACCACAAAATCAGCAGGGTATATAAAACTGTCCACCTTGACCAAGAGATTTTCAATTACACCCCTGGGGTATACTATTGACTTGTCTACCAGCTCCAGAGACATTTGCACTGGTTTGACCTCCTCTATATGCAGCTTTTTCATCAAGGAGGATGATATTAAGTTAATACTTGCTCCGAGATCACACATTGCTTTAGTGATTGTCAATTTCCCAATGGTGCAAGGCAACAAGAAGCTCCCTGGGTCCTCAAGCTTGGGAGGAAGCCCCTTTTGAATCAAGGCCCTGCATTCCTCAGTAATCCTTATGGTTTCTTTCTCATCCCAGCTTCTTTTCTTGTTGATGAGATCCTTCAGAAACTTGGAGTATAGAGGCATTTGCTCAAGTGCTTCAGAAAAGGGAATGTTGATTTCCAGCTTCTTAAAAATCTCAAGGAATTTGTGGAAATGCTTGTCTTTAATCTCTTTGCTGAACCTCTGAGGGTAAGGCAGTGGGGGTGTGATGCTTTTTCCCATTTGCTGCTGCCCCTGAGCTACTTCCTTTGAGCTATGTGGCTGGTTGTCCCTCTCTTTGAGTTTCTCAGTGTCTTTGTTTGGCATCACATCTTGCTCCTTAGCCTCATCTGCCTTTGTTTGATTCTCATCCTCTGTTGGTTCTTTGATGTTCTCTGCTTGCTTCCTTGTAGTGTCATTGTTGCTTATCAATGTTCTCCCACTCCTCAATTGTATTGCCTTGCATTCTTCCTTGGGATTTGGAATTGTGTCACTGGGCAGTGAGTTTGAAGATCTCTCAACAGATACTTGCTTGGAGATTTGCCCCATCTGTCTCTCTAGGCTCTTTATAGAGGCTTCCTGATTCTTGGCTACCATTTCTTGGTGTTTCAACATTTTGTCTATCATGGCTTCCAAGTGAGTGATTCTTTGGGCTTCAGGTGATACTTGAGGTGGGTTATGAGATGTGGGTGATGGATGGTAGGCACTTTGGTTGGTGGGTTGGTTATTAGATTGGTATTGGTTGATGTTGGGGTAGTTGTTTTGAGGTTTTCTGAAGGGGTTTTGGTTAGTCTGCTGCTAGTTGTGATTTTGGTTGTTTCTTGGATTGTGTTGGTTTGAGTTCCTCTGCCATGGTTGTTGGTTTTGGGTATGGTTATCTCCCCATCTGAGGTTTGGGTGATTCTTCCAGGATGGATTGTATGTATCACCATACACTTCATTTGGTCCTTGGTTCTGCATATACTGAACTTGCTCTTGTTGTTGTTCTTCTTGAGTTTCATCACTCTGTCCCTATGTGGTTGATGGTTGGCTAGTGTTGACTGCTGCAACTTGGAGACTATCAATCCTCTTGGCCATTTGCTCAAATTATTGTTGAATTTGCTGCTACATCATCTTGTTTTGAGCTAGGATTGAATCCACTCCTTCTAGCTCCATTACTCCTCTTCTTTGTGATGGTTGGCGGCTTCTTTGATGAGCAAAGAAATATTGGTTGTTGGCCACCATATCCACAAGATTCTGAGCTTCCTCAGCAGTTTTCATTAGTTGTAGTGAACCTCCAGCAGAATGATCTAATGCCTCCTGAGATTTCAATGTCAGGCCTTCATAGAAATTTTGCAGCACGTCCCATTCGTTGAACATCTCTGGAGGACACTTTCTGATTAAGGCTTTGTACCTCTCCCATGCTTCATACAAGGATTCGGCATCTAATTGTGTGAATGTCTGCACCTCGGTTTTCAGCCTGATGACTCTTTGGGGTGGATAGAATTTGGCTAGAAATTTAGTCACCAAGTCATCCCAACTAGTGATACTCCCTTGGGGAAAAGTTTCAAGCCATTGTGCAGCCTTATCCCTTAATGAGAACGGGAACAATAGAAGCTTGTAAGTTTCAGGATTCACGCCATTGGATTTGACAGTGTCACAGATCCTTAAGAAGGTAGATAGATGTTGATTTGGATCCTCCAATGGTCCTCCCCCAAATGAGCAATTGTTCTGGACCAATGTGATGAGTTGTGGCTTCAGTTCAAAGTTATTTGCATTGACATTAGGGGTGAGAATGCTACTTCCACAATGTCTAGCATTTGCAAAGGTATAGGAAGCCAATACTCTCCTCTGTTGTGGTTGATTATTGACTCCTCCTTCTGGATTAGATGTATCTCCTTCCATCTCGTGGAATTCTTCGTCTGATTCCTCTTCTCCAACAATACTTTTCCCTCTTTCAGCTCTTCTTAACCTCCTGAGAGTTCTTTCGTCTTGTTCATGAAAATTGGGTATGGCTCTTCTTGTACCTGACATACAAGCAGAACATAAGAGCACACAAACCAGTTACACTTCAATCTACTGCTAGAATGAAGTTTTAGTTAGCTTAAGCAAAAATTCAAACAGTTAGTGGGTTAATCAAAAATTAAAGAAAAATAAAGAAAAAGTGCTTGATCTAGACCACCACCTCACTTAATCATTGTCAATCTAATCAATCCCCGGCAACGGCGCCAAAAACTTGATGAGATATTTTGGAGGAAAAATAAATCTCTCCCAAAACACCCAAAACTAACCGGCAAGTGTACCGGATCGTATCAAGTAATAAAAACTCACGGGAGTGAGGTCGATCCCACAGGGATTGAAGGATTGAGCAATTTTAGTTTAGTGATTGATTTAGTCAAGCGAATCAAGTGTTGGTTGGGTGATTTGTGACTTGCAGAATGTAATTTGCATTAAATTAAAGAAAGCAGGGAATTAAATGGCTGAAACTTAAAGAACAAGAAATTAAATGGCAGAAACTTAAAGTGCAAGAAATGTAAATTGCGGAATCTTAAAGTGCAAGGAATATAAATTGCTTGAAATGTAAAGGGAATTGGGGAATGGATTTACAGAATTTAAACAAGGAAAAACTAAATTGCATCAAACAGAAGAGGGAAAGGGAATTGGGATTGAACCGGATCTTGAAGCAGTAAAGTAAATGAACAGAAAAAGCAATAAACAGGGAATTGAAATGAGAAATTCAGATCTCAGGACCCAGAGACTAGAAAACCAAGTCTAGATCTCAATGCCTTCCTAGATCCAACAAAAACAATAGCAAGGAAATTGTAAATTGCAAAGAAAAGAGATGAAGAACAATGAACCGGAAATTCAATTCAATTAACAATAAAGAAACAGAGAGATCCAAGATTGAGATTGAAACAGAATTTCTTCAATTCTCTAATCCAAGATCCAAGACAAAAGTGTAAATGAAATTGAAAGCAATGAAAGCAAAGAAAATTAAAGTTCAAAAGCTCTCCGAAAACTATTATGAAAATTCCAAAAGGAAAGCTCCCCAAATAACTTGAATTCTATCCTATTTATACACTTTCCAAAATGATCTTCAAGCCTTGAGTTGGGCCTTTGTTCTTGGTGGAATTGGGTTGAAAGAGGCCTTGGTTGATTGCTCTTGAAGTTTGAAGAAGAACCGAAGTGAACCAATTGAACCGGTTTTGAAGTTAGCCATAGTTGGTCCCAACGTTAGGGCCAAAGTTAGGGGTCTAACTTTGACCCCAACTTTTCATAGCAGCAAGCATGATTTTCTGGTTTGGACGTTGGTGCCAACGTTAGGGGTCTAACTTTGACCCTAACGTTGGCCTTGCTTAGTGCTAGTGGTGCCAACGTTAGCCTCCAAGTTAGGGGGCTAACGTTGGCGCAAACGTTGGTGCCCCTCCCTTTGTGATTCATGTGCCAACGTTAGCCTCCAAGTTAGGGGGCTAACGTTGGCTCAAACGTTGGCCTTCTCCCACTTTATAACTCATGTGCCAACGTTAGCCTCCAAGTTAGGGGGCTAACGTTGGCGCAAACGTTGGCTTGCCCAGGGATGAATTTCAAGTTCCAACGTTAGCCTCCAAGTTAGGGGGCTAACGTTGGAGCTAACGTTGGCCTCTTTCTTGCAATGTCATGTGCCAACGTTAGCCTCCAAGATAGGGGGCTAACGTTGGCTCAAACGTGGGGAGCCCAGGGAGTACTTCATGCCCAACGTTAGCCTCCAAGTTAGGGGGCTAACGTTGGGGCTAACTTCATGCCTCCAATATCAACTTCCATTCTTCACTTCTAGCCATTCCTCTTTGCTTCAACCTTTCTCCAAGCTTTCTTCACCTATCATTAATCAACCAAACTAATCAAAGCTATGCTCAAAATCATGAGATATTCATTCTTTCATAAAATGCAACAAATATAGCACAAAACCTCATGAAATGGCATGAATTCACATATGGTTGGTTCAATCAAGGGAAACATGAAAATCTACTCAATTAGCTTGCTTGTAGCTCAAGAAAGTGCATAATTCTAATGAAAACTAAAGAAAAAGACTAGCTAAAATAGGCTAGGATGACTTGTCATCAATACTGTTAAGACTAATGGAGTAGATCCTGAAGTCTATAGGCTCATGCTTTTCCCGTTTGCTGTGAGAGACAGAACTAGAATATGGTTAGATTCTCAACCTAAAGATAGCCTGAACTCTTGGGATAAGCTGGTCACGACTTTCTTAGCCAAGTTCTTTCCTCCTCAAAAGCTTAGTAAGCTTAGAGTGGATGTTCAAACCTTCAGACAGAAAGAAGGTGAATCCCTTTATGAAGCTAGGGAGAGATACAAGCAACTGACCAAAAAGTGTCCTTCTGACATGCTTTCAGAATGGACCATCCTGGATATATTCTATGATGGTCTGTCTGAATTAGCTAAGATGTCATTGGATACTTCTGCAGGTGGATCCATTCACCTAAAGAAAATGCCTGCAGAAGCTCAAAAACTTATTGACATGGTTGCTAACAACCAGTTTATGTACACTTCTAAGAGGAATCCTGTGAGTAATGGGACGCCTCAGAAGAAGGGAGTTCTTGAAATTGATGCTCTGAATGCCATATTGGCTCAGAATAAACTATTGACTCAGCAGGTCAATATGATTTCTCAGAGTCTGAATGGAATGCAAGCTGCATCCAACAGTACTCAAGAGGCATCTTCTGAAGAAGAAGCTTATGATCCTGAGAACCCTGCAATAGCAGAGGTAAATTATATGGGTGAACCCTATGGAAACACCTATAATCCCTCATGGAGAAATCACCCAAATCTCTCATGGAAGGATCAACAAAAGCCTCAACAAGGCTTTAATAATGGTGGAAGAAACAAGTTTAGCAATAGCAAGCCTTTTCCATCATCCACTCAGCAAAAGACAGAGAGTTCTGAGCAGAATCTATCTAGCTTGGCAAATATCGTCTCTGATCTATCTAAGGCCACTCTAAGTTTCATGAATGAAACAAGGTCCTCCATCATAAATTTGGAGGCACAAGTGGGCCAGCTGAGTAAGAAGATCACTGAAATCCTCCTAGTACTCTCCCAAGCAATACAGAAGAAAATCCAAAAGGAGAGTGCAAGGCCATTGAATTGACCATCTTGGCCGAAACCACAAAAGAGGAGGAGGACGTGAATCCCAGTGTGGAAGACCTCCCGGGACGTCCAGAGATCAATAAGGAGTTTCCCTCTGAGGAACCAAAGGACTCTAAGGCTCATCTGGAGACCATAGAGATTCCATTAAACCTCCTTATGCCATTCATGAGCTCTGATGAGTATTCTTCTTCTGAAGAGAATGAGGATGTTACTGAAGAGCAAGTTGCCAAGTACCTTGGTGCAATCATGAAGCTGAATGCCAAATTATTTGGTAATGAGACTTGGGAACATGAACCTCCCTTGCTCATCAATGAACTGAGTGATCTGGATCAACTGACATTGCCTCAGAAGAAACAGGATCCTGGAAAGTTCTTAATACCTTGTACCATAGGCACCATGACCTTTGAGAAGGCTCTATGTGACCTTGGATCAAGGATAAACCTCATGCCCCTCTCTATAATGGAGAAATTGGGAATCTTTGAGGTGCAAGCTGCCAGAATCTCACTAGAGATGGCAGATAACTCAAGAAAATAGGCTTATGGACTAGTAGAGGACATGTTAGTAAAGGTTGAAGACCTTTACATCCCTGCTGATTTCATAATCCTAGATACTGGGAAGGATGAGGATGAATCCATCATTCTTAGAAGACCCTTCCTAGCCACAGCAAGAGCTGTGATTGATATGGACAGAGGAGAATTGATCCTTCAACTGAATAAGGACAACCTTGTGTTTAAAACTCAAGGATCTCCCTCTGTAACCATGGAGAAGAAGCATGAAAAGCTTCTCTCACTACAGAGTCAACCAAAGCCCCCACAGTCAAACTCTAAGTTTGGTGTTGGGAGGCCACAACTAAACTTTAAGTTTGGTGTTGAACCCCCACAACCGAACTCTAAGTTTGGTGTTGGGAGGTCCCAACCTTGCTCTGATTATCTGTGAGGCTCTATGAGAGCTCACTGTCAAGCTATTGACATTAAAGAAGCGCTTGTTGGGAGGCAACCCAATGTTATTTAATCATTTTTATTTTATTTTCTCTTTGTTATTTCATGTTTTATTAGGTTGATGATCATGTGGAGTCACAAAAACTACTGAAAAATCAAAAACAGAATGAAAAACAGCATTGAAAAAATCACACCCTGGAGGAAGGTCTTACTGGCGTTTAAACGCCAGTAAGGAGCATCTGGCTGGCGTTCAATGCCAGAACAGAGCATGGATCTGGCGTTGAACGCCAGAAACAAGCAACATCCTGGCGTTCAGATGCCAGGAATGCACCCTGAGGAAAGCTGGCGCTAAACGCCAGAAACAAGCATAGAACTGGCGTTCAACGCCAGAAACATGCTGCATCTAGGCGTTGAACGCCCAGAACAAGCATCAATTTGGCGTTTAAATGCTAGAATTGCATGCAAAGGCATTTTACATGCCTAATTGGTACAGGAATGTAAATCCTTGACACCTCAGGATCTGTGGACCCACATGATCATCTCAGGATCTGTGGACCCCACAGGATCCCCACCTACCTCCACTCATACTCCCCCCTCTTCTCATTCATCCTCTCTTCCCAATAAACACCTTTCCCCAAAACCCTTCACCAATCACCTTAATCTCTCTCTTCCCTATTACCCATTCACCACTCACATCCATCTACTCTTCCCCATAAACCTACCTCATAAACCCCACCTACCTTCAAAATTCAAAATCACTTTCCCACCCAAACCCACCCCATATGGCCGAACCTTAACCCCTCTCCCCCCACTATATAAACCTCTCCATTCTTTTTCATTCTCACATAACACAACCCTCTCATCCCCTTCTTGGCCGAAACACAACCCTCTCTCCCTCTCTTCCATATCTTCTTCTTCTTCTTCTTTTCTTTCTTCTCTTACTCGAGGGCGAGCAATATTCTAAGTTTGGTATGGTAAAAGCATAGCTTTTTTGTTTTTCCATTACCATTGATGGCACCTAAGACCGGAGAAACCTCTAGAAAGGGGAAAGGGAAGACAAAAGCTTCCACCTCCGAGTCATGGGAGATGGAAAGAATCATCTCCAAAGCCCATCAAGACCACTTCTATGATGTTGTGGCCAAGAAGAAGGTGATCCCCGAGGTCCCTTTCAAACTCAAGAAAAATGAGTATCAAGAGATCTGACATGAGATCCAAAGAAGAGGTTGGGAAGTTCTAACAAACCCCATCCTACAAGTCGGAATTCTAATGGTTCAAGAGTTCTATGCTAATGCATGAATCACTAGAAACCATGATCGAAGTAAGAACCCGAACCCAAAGAATTATCTCACCATGGTTCGGGGGAAATACTTAGATTTTAGTCCGGAAAATGTGAGGTTGGCGTTCAACTTGCCAATGATGGAAGAGAACGCACGCCCCTACACAAGAAGAGTCAACTTTGATCAAAGGTTAGATCAAGTCCTCATGGACATATGTGTGGAAGGAGCTCAATGGAAGATTGACTCAAAAGGAAAACCGGTTCAACTGAGAAGACTGGACCTTAAGCCTGTAGCTAGAGGATGGTTGGAGTTCATTCAACGCTCAATCATTCCTACTAGCAACCGGTCTGAAGTTACAATAGACCGGGCCATCATGATCCATAGCATCATGATTGGGGAGGAAGTGGAGGTTCATGAGATTATACCTCAAGAACTCTACAAGGTGGCTGACAAGTCCTCCACTATGGCAAGGTTAGCCTTTCCTCACCTCATTTGCCACCTATGCAATTCGGCTGGGATTGACATAGAGGGAGATATCCTCATTGAAGAGGACAAGCCCATCATTAAGAAAAGGATGGAGCAAACAAGAGAGCCTATTCATGGATCTCAAGAGACGCATCAAGAAGCTCATCACCAAGAAATCCCTGAGATGCCTCAAGGGATGCACTTTCCTCCACAGAATTTTTGGGAGCGAATCAACACCTCCCTAGGAGAATTAAGTTCCAACATGGGACAATTAAGGGTGGAACATCAAGATCACTCCATCATCCTCCATGAAATTAGAGAAGATCAAAGAGCAATGAGGGAGGAGCAACAAAGACAAGGAAGAGACATAGAAGAGCTCAAGGACATCATTGGTTCCTCAAGAAGGAAATGCCACCATCACTAAGGTGGACTCATTCCTTGTTCTTAAATTTTCTGTTTTTCGTTTTCTTTATGTTAAGTGCTTATCTATGTTTGTGTCTTATTACATGATCATTAGTATTTAGTAACTATGTTTTAAAGTTATGAATGTCCTATGAATCCATCACCTCTCTTAAATGAAAAATGTTTTTAAATTCAAAAGAACAAGAAGTACATGAGTTTCGAATTTATCCTTGAATTTAGTTTAATTATATTGATGTGGTGACAATACTTTTTATTTTCTGAATGAATGCTTGAACAGTGCATATGTCTTTTGAAGTTGTTGTTTTAGAATGTTAAATATGTTGGCTCTTGAAAGAATGATGACAAGGAGACATGTTATTTGATAATCTGAAAAATCATAAAAATGATTCTTGAAGCAAGAAAAAGCAGTGAATACAAAGCTTGCAGAAAAAAAAAGAGAGAAAGAAAAAGAAAAAGCAAGCAGAAAAAGCCAATAGCCCTTAAAACCAAAAGGCAAGGGTAATAAAAAGGATCCAAGGCTTTGAGCATCAGTGGGTAGGAGGGCCTAAAGGAATAAAATCCCGGCCTAAGCCGCTAAACCGAGCTGTCTCTAACCATGTGCTTGTGGCGTGAAGGTGTCAAGTGAAAACTTGAGACTGAGCGGTTAAAGTCAAGGTCCAAAGCAAAAACAGAGTGTGCTTAAGAACTCTGGACACCTCTAATTGGGGACTTTAGCAAAGCTGAGTCACAATCTGAAAAGGTTCACCCAGTTATGTGTCTGTGGCATTTATGTATCCGGTGGTAATACTGGAAAACAAAGTGCTTAGGGCCACGGCCAAGACTCATAAAGTAGCTATGTTCAAGAATCAACATACTGAACTAGGAGAATCAATAACACTATCTGAATTCTAAGTTCCTATAGATGCCAATCATTCTGAACTTCAATGGATAAAGTGAGATGCTGATGAGCGAATAATTTATACGCTTTTTGGCATTGTTTTTAGTATGTTTTCAGTGTAATTTAGTTAGTTTTTATTATATTTCTATTAGTTTTTAAATAAAAATCACAATTATGGACTATACTATGAGTTTGTGTATTTTTCTGTAATTTCAGGTATTTTCTAGCTGAAATTGAGGGAGCTGAGCAAAAATCTTATTCAGGCTAAAAAAGGATTGCTGATGCTATTGGATTCTGACCTCCCTGCACTCAAAGTGGATTTTCCGGAGCTACACAACTTCAAATGACGCGCTCTCAATTGCGTTGGAAAGTAGACATCCAGGGCTTTCCAGCAATATATAATAGTCTATACTTTGCTCAAGGATAGACGACGTAAACTGGCGTTCAGCGCCAGTTCCATGTTGTAGTCTGGCGTCAAACGCCAGAAACAGGTTACAAATGGGAGTTGAACGCCAGAAACAGGTTACAACCTGGCGTTTAACTCCAGAAACAGCCTAGGCACGTGAGAAGCTTAAATCTCAGCCCCAGCACACACCAAGTGGGCCCCAAAAGTGGATTTCTGCACCATCTATCATAGTTTATTCATTTTCTGTAAACCTAGGTTACTAGTTTAGTATTTAAACAACTTTTTGAGGTCTATTTTCGCAGCTCATGACATTTTAGATCTGAACTTTGTACTCTTTGATGGCATGAGTCTCTGAACTCCATTGTTGGGGTGAGGAGCTCTGCTGTGTTTCGATGAATTAATGCAAGTATTTCTGTTTTCTATTCAAACACGCTTGTTTCTATCTAAGACGTTCATTTGCACTTCAATATGATGAATGTGATGATCCGTGACACTCATCACCATTCTCAACCTATAAACGCGTGCCTGACAACCACCTCCATTCTACCTTCGATTGAATGAACATCTTTTGGATTCCTTAATCAGAATCTTCGTGGTATAAGCTAGAATCCATTGGCAGCATTCTTGAGAATCCAGAAAGTCTAAACCTTGTCTGTGATATTCTGAGTAGGATTCAGGGATTGAATGACTGTGACGAGCTTCAAACTCACAAGGGTTGGGGCGTAGTGACAGACGCATGAGTGAGAACCGACAGATGATTAGCCGTGCGGTGACAGCGCACCTGGACCCTTTTCACTGAGAGGACGGATGGTAGCCATTGACAACAGTGATCCACCAACACACAGCTTGCCATAGGAGGAACCTTGCGTGCGTGAAGAAGAAGGCAGGGAGAAAGCAGAGATTCAGAAGAAAAAGCATCTCCAAAACTCCAACATATTCTCCATTACTGCAGAACAAGTATTTAATCCATGCTCTTTTATTCTTCGCAATTCATGCTGATAATTATAATTGATTTCCTGACTAAGATTTACAAGATAACCATAGATTGCTTCAAACTAACAATCTCCGTGGGATCGACCCTTACTCACGTAAGGTATTATTACTTGGACGACCCAGTGCACTTGCTGGTTAGTGGTACGAGTTGTGAAAAGTGTGATTCACAATTCGTGCACCAAGTTTTTGGCACCGTTGCCGGGGATTGTTCGAGTTTGAACAACCGACGGTTCATCCTGTTGCTTAGATTAGGAAAATTTTGTCTTTTGGGTCAGAGTCTTTTTCTTTATTTGTCTTTGAGTCTTTTATTATTGTTCTTGTTAAAATTTTAGAATCCTTATTTTCTTTTTCAAAAGTTTTTCAAAATTTTATTTTTTTTTACTAATAATTGAGTTTTTCTGTTTAAGTTTAGTTTTATATTTTAAGTTTGGTGTCAATTGCATATTTTATACTTTCCGTTAAATTTTCGAATTTGTGTTCTTTGTTTTTCCTGGATCTTCAAGTTGTTCTTGTTTATTTTTCTTGTTTGATCTTTAGTTTTTCTTGTTCTGTTTCTTTTCTTGTTTTTCTTGTGCTTTTTCAAAACATTAGTTTTCGAAAAAAATTTATTCTTAGTTATTAAAAATACTTCTTTAAAACAAGTGTTACATTTACAGCTCAATTGGTTAGAGCGTTGGTTTATGTTCTTGGTAATTGGGTATCTTCTTTTTAAATTTTTTTTTTCAAAAATAATTTTTCTTTGATTAAATCTTGTGCCAAACTTTAAGTTTGGTGTTTTCTTGTCAATCTTTCTATAATTTTCGAAAATTTTATTGAGGTTTTCTAAAAATTTTAAGTTTGGTGTTCTTTCTTTTGTTCTTGTTGTTCTTGTGAGTCTTCAAAGTGTTCTTGAGTTTTCCTTGTGTCTTGATCTTAAAATTTTTAAGTTTGGTGTTCCTTAGTGTTTTTTCCTCCAAAAGTTTCGAAAACAAGGAGCATTAGATCTAAAAATTTTAAGTCTTGTGCTATCTTATTGTTTTTCTCTTTCCTTTTTAAATTCAAAAATATCTTTTTCCTTTATTTTAATTGATTTTTCGAATTTTCCTTTTAAGAATTCAGATTTTATTTTAAAATTTTTTATTTTATCTTATCTTAGTTTTAAAATTTCAAAATTCAAATCTTTTTCAAAAAAAAAAAATCATATCTTTTTCAAAATCTTATCTTATCTTATTTCAAATTTCAAATTTCAACTTTCAAAATTCAAATTTTAAAATTCAAATTTCAAAATTCAAATTTTAAAATTTAAAATTCAAAATTTAATTTTCAAAACTTTTTAATTTAAATTCCTTATCTTCTCTCACCTAGCCTATCTTATCTTTTCTAATCTCAAATTTTAAAATCAAATCTTTTTCATATCTTGTCTTTTTTTATTTTATTTTTTATTTTATTTTCTTACAAGTATCTTTAATTTTAAAATATATCTTTTTCAAAACTTCCTAACCAATTTCTCTCTCTTCATTTTTTTTGAAAATCCTCACCCACATCTTTTCCTAATCTTTTTAATTAATTAATTTAGTTTTCAATTTTCTTTTATTTATTTTTCTTCAAATTTTCGAATTTATAGTCAATTTTTCATTTATTTTCTTTTATTTTATTTTAGTTTAATTTCGGTTTTCAAAAAAAAAAATTTATTTGCAATCCGCATCATCTCCCTTTCTCCATCATGGACCTAAGTGGAAATGAACAGTCCAGAAGGACTCTGGGGTCATATGCTAACCCCACTACTGCTTCATATGGGAGTAGTATCTGTATACCCTCCATTGGAGTAAGTAGCTTTGAGTTGAATCCTCAGCTCATTATCATGGTGTAGCAAAGTTGCCAGTATTCCGGTCTTCCACAGGAAGAACCTACAGAGTTTCTGGCACAGTTTTTACAGATTTCCTACACAGTACATGATAAGGAAGTAGATCAGGATGTCTACAGATTATTACTATTTCCATTTGCTGTAAAAGACCAAGCTAAGAGGTGGTTAAATAACCAACCTAAGGCTAGCATAAGGACATGAAAACAGCTGTCAGAAAAATTCCTGAATCAATACTTCCCTCCAAAACAGATGACACAGCTAAGGATGGACATCCAAGGCTTTAAACAAGGAGATAATGAATCTCTTTATGATGCCTGGGAGAGATACAGAGAGATGCTAAGAAAATGCCCCTCTGAAATGTTTTCAAAATGGGTGCAGTTAGACATCTTCTATTATGGGCTTACAGAGAAAGCCCAAATTTCTCTAGATCACTCAGCTGGTGGATCTATACACATGAGAAAGACAATTGAAGAGGCTCAAGAGCTTATTGATACAGTTGCCAGAAATTAGCATCTGTACCTAAATAGTGAATCTTCCATGAAAGAAGAGGCTAAAACAGTAACTGCTGAACTCAATCCTGCAGAACAAATTACTGAATTCAATTAGCAATTAGATTTTCTAACAAAACAGCTGGCCAAATTCAAGGAGATATTACAAGATACAAGAAGGGCTAATATAAACATGGAAGTACAGTTGAAGCAAACAGAACAGCAGTTATCAAAACAAAAAACTGAAGAATGCCAAGCAGTTCAATTAAGAAGTGGAAAAACATTAAATACCTCACTTCAAGGCAGCAGGAAGCCAAGAAATGAACAAACTGCTATTCACGATCCCTCTGAGGACAGTAAGAGCCTAGAGAGGAATAACTCTGGCATTCAAATGCCAGAAACAAGCAATGATTTGGCGTCAAACGCCCAATGGAAGCTCAGTTCTGGCGTTTAAACGCCAGGAACAAGTAAGGAGTTGGCACCCAACGCCACTCCAGCTTCTGACTCTGCCAATCAAATGCCAGTGAGGGATCAGACACACACAAGTGCTAATAACAACCCCTCTAAAAAGGCTTCTCCAACCACCTCTGTAGGAAGTAAACCTGCAGGAACTAAGGTTGAGGAATACAAAGCCAAGATGCCTTATCCTCAAAAAATCCACAAGGATGAGAAGGATAAGCAATTTGCTAGCTTTGCAGACTATCTTCGGACTCTTGAAATAAAGATTCCGTTTGCAGAGGCACTTGAGCAAATACCTTCTTATGCCAAGTTCATGAAAGAGATCTTGAGTCATAAGAAGGATTGGAGAGAAACTGAAAGAGTTCTCCTCACTGAAGAATGCAGTGCAGTCATTCTGAAAAGCTTTCCAAAAAAGCTTAAAGATCCCGGAAGCTTTCTGATACCATGCACATTAGAGGGTAATTGCACCAGGACAGCTCTATGCGATCTTGGGGCAAGCATCAACCTAATACCTGCATCCACCATCAGAAAGCTTGGTTTAACTGAAGAAGTTAAACCGACCCGGATATGTCTCCAACTTGCTGATGGCTCCATTAAATACCCATCAGGCGTGATTGAGGACATGATTATTAGGGTTGGGCCATTCTCCTTTCCCACTGACTTTGTAGTGCTGGAAATGAAGGAGCACAAGAGTGCTATTCTCATTCTAGGAAGACCTTTCCTAGCAACTGGACGAACTCTCATTGATGTCCAACAGGGGAAAATAACCCTGAGAGTCAATGAGGATGAGTTTAAGTTGAATGCTGTCAAGGCCATGCAGCATCCAGACACACCAAAAGACTGCATGAAAGTTGATCTTATTGACTCTTTGGTAGAGGAGATCAACATGGCTGAGAGTCTCGAATCAGAGCTGGAAGACATCTTTAAAGATGTTCAGCCTGATTTGGAGGATTCAGAAGAATTGAAAGAACTTATGAAACTTCCTTAGGAAGAGGAAACACCTCCTAAACCTGAGCTCAAGCCATTACCACCATCCCTGAAATATGCATTTCTGGGAGAAGGTGACACTTTTCCAGTGATCATAAGCTCTGCTTTAAATCCACTGGAAGAGGAAGCACTAATTCAAGTGCTAAGGACACATAAGACAGCTCTTGGGTGGTCCATAAATGACCTTAAGGGCATAAGCCCAGCTAGATACATGCACAAAATCCTATTGGAGGATGATGCTAAGCCAGTGGTTCAACCACAGAGGCGGCTAAATCCAGCCATGAAGGAAGTGGTGCAGAAAGAGGTCACCAAGTTACTAGAGGCTGGGATTATTTATCCTATTTCTGATAGCCCCTGGGTGAGCCCTGTTCAAGTTGTCCCCAAAAAGGGAGGTATGACAGTGGTTCATAATGAAAAGAATGAACTGGTTCCTACAAGAACAGTTACAGGGTGGCGCATGTGTATTGACTACAGAAGGCTCAATACAGCCACCAGAAAGGATCATTTTCCTTTACCATTCATAGACCAGATGCTAGAGAGACTAGCAGGTCATGAATACTACTGCTTTTTGGATGGCTATTCAGGTTATAACCAAATTGCAGTAGATCCTCAGGACCAAGAGAAAACAACATTTACATGTCCTTCTGGAGTGTTTGCTTATAGAATGATGCCTTTTGGTCTGTGTAATGCACCTGCAACCTTTCAGAGGTGCATGCTCTCTATCTTCTCTGATATGGTAGAGAAATTTCTGGAAGTCTTCATGGATGACTTTTCAGTATTTGGAGACTCATTCAGCTCCTGCCTTAACCATTTAGCACTTGTTCTGAAAAGATGCCAAGAGACCAACCTAGTTTTAAACTGGGAAAAATGTCACTTTATGGTAACTGAAGGAATTGTCCTTGGGCATAAAATTTCAAACAAGGGAATAGAGGTGGATCAAGCTAAAGTGGAGGTAATTAAAAAACTACCACCACCTGCTAATGTTAAGGCAATCAGAAGCTTTCTAGGGCATGCAGGATTCTACAGGAGGTTTATAAAGGATTTTTCAAAAATTGCAAAACCCCTGAGCAATCTGCTAGCTGCTGACACGCCATTTGTGTTTGACACAGAGTATCTGCAAGTGTTTGAGACTCTGAAAGCTAAGCTGGTCACAGCACCAATTATCTCTGCACCAGATTGGACATTACCATTTGAACTAATGTGTGATGCCAGTGACCATGCCATTGGTGTAGTACTGGGGTAGAGGCATGACAAGCTTCTGCATGTCATTTATTATGCTAGCCGCATTTTAAATGATGCCCAGAAAAACTACACAACCACAGAAAAAGAATTGCTTGCAGTGGTTAATGCCATTGACAAGTTTATATCATACTTAGTAGGATCCAAAGTGATTGTGTACACTGACCATGCTGCTCTCAAATATCTACTCACAAAGCCGGATTCAAAACCCAGGCTCATAAGATGGGTGTTGCTTCTGCAGGAGTTTGATATTGAAATAAGAGACAGAAAAGGGATAGAAAACCAAGTGGCTGACCATCTGTCCCAGATAGAGCCAGTAGAAGGGGCATCCTTTCCCTCTATTGAGATCTCTGAAACCTTTCCGGATGAGCATTTGTTTGCCATTCAGGAAACACCATGGTTTGCAGACATTGCAAACTATAAAGCTGCAAGGTTCATACCCAAGGAGTACAGCAAGCAACAAAAGAAAAAATTAATTATTGATGCAAAGTACTACTTGTGGGATGAACCCTATCTCTTTAGGAGATGTGCAGACGGAATAATCCGTAGGTGTGTGCCTAGAGAAGAAGCACAGTGGATCTTATGGCATTGCCATGGATCACAATATGGAGGCCATTTCAGAGGTGAGCGAACAGCCACCAAGGTCCTCCAATGTGGCTTCTACTGGCCTACCCTCTTTAGAGATTCCCTAGAGTTTGTACGTAACAGTGACAGTTGCCAGAGAGCTGGTAATCTGCCTCATGATTACGCCATGCCTCAACAAGGGATCTTGGAGATTGAATTTTTTGATGTATGGGGAATTGACTTCATGGGGCCTTTCCTACCATCATACTCAAACACTTATATTCTGGTGGCAGTCGAATATGTATCCAAATGGGTAGAGGCCATTGCCACACCCACTAATGATACTAAGACAGTGCTGAAGTTCCTCCAGAAACATATCTTCAGCAGGTTTGGTGTCCCTAGAGCACTAATTAGTGATGGGGGCACTCACTTCTGCAACAAACAACTTTACTCTGCTATGGTCCGGTATGGAATTAGCCACAAGGTGGCAACTCCATACCATCCACAGACAAATGGGTAAGCTAATGTCTCTAATAGAGAACTAAAAAGAATCCTGGAATGGACTGTAAGTACCCGTAGAAAGGATTGGGCAAGAAGCTTGGATGATGCTTTGTGGGCTTACAGAACAGCATTCAAGACTCCTATAGGGACCTCTCCATACCAGCTTGTGTATGGTAAGGCCTGTCATCTGCCCGTGGAACTGGAGCATAAGGCCTACTGGGCAACCAGATTCCTAAACTTTGATGCCAAATCAGCTGGAGTAAAAAGATTGCTCCAGCTGAATGAGCTAGAGGAATTCAGATTCACTGCTTTCGAAAATGCCAAGCATTACAAAGAGAAAGCAAAAATGTGGCATGACAGAAAGCTGTCATCTAGAGTCTTTGAACCAGGACAGAAGGTCCTGCTTTTTAACTATAGGCTCAGGCTATTCCCCAGAAAACTGAAATCCCGGTGGAGGGGACCATATGTGATTACAAGTGTATCACCATATGGCTATGTGGAGCTTCAAGACATTGATTCTAATAAGAAGTTCATTATTAATGGACAGAGAATCAAGCACTATCTTGAAGGCAATATTGAGCAAGAGTGCTTAAGGCTGAGGCTAGATTAAAAGCTCAGCAAGGTCCAGCTAAAGACAATAAAGAAGCGCTTGTTGGGAGGCAACCCAATGTTATTTAATTATATCTATTTATTTTCTATTACTATTTTATGTCTTCTTAAGGTTGATGATCATGTGAAGTCACAAAAACTACTAAAAAATCAAAAACAGAACAAAAATAGCACACCCTGGAGGAGGAGTATTCTAGCGTTTAAACGCCAGAAACAAGCATCTGTCTGGCGTTTAATGCCAGAAACAGGCACCAAGCTGGCGTTTAATGCCAGAAACAAGCATCTACCTAGCGTTAAACGCCAGAAACAAGCTACATTTGGGCATTTAACGCCAGAAACAGACAACAGTCTGGCGTTAAACGCCAGGATTGCACAGCAAGGGCATTTTACACGCCTAATTGGAGCAGGGATGTTAAGTCCTTGACCCCACTTGATCTGTGGACCCTACAGGATCCCTACCTTTCCTTCTTCATTTTCACACAACACAACCCTCTCTTCTTCCACTTGGCCGAATACATCTTCTTCCCCCATCTCCTCCACTTTCTTCTTCTTCTATTACTTTCTCTCTTCTTTTGCTCGGGGACAAGCAAACCTTCTAAGTTTGGTGTGGAAAAAGCATTGCTTTTTCTTTGTTTTTCCATAACCACTAATGCCTCAAGGGATGCACTTCCCTCCACAAAACTATTAGGAGCAACAAAGACAAGGAAGGGACATAGAGGAGCTCAAGAGCACCATTGGTTTTTCAAGAAGAGGAAGACGCCACCCTCACTAAGGTGGACCCGTTCCTTAATCTCCTTGTTCTTATTTTTCTGTTTTTCGTTTATTATGCTTTATGTTTTATTTATATTTGTGTCTTTACTATATGATCACTAGTATCTAAGTGTCTATGTCTTAAAGATATGAATGTCCTATGAATCCATCACCTTTCTTAAATGAAAAATGTTTTCTGAAAAAGAAAAAGAAGTACATGAATTTTTGAATTTTAAAATAGTTTAATTATTTTGATGTGGTGGCAACACTTTTTTGTTTTCTAAATGAATGCTTGAATAGTGCATATGTCTTTTGAAGTTGCTGTTTATGAATGTTAAATATGTTGGCTCTTGAAAGAATGATGAACAGGAGACATGTTATTTGATAATCTGAAAAATCATAAAAATGATTCTTGAAGCAAGAAAAAGCACTGAATACAGAAAGCTTGCGAAAAAAAGAAAAAAAATGGCGAAAAAAATAGAAAAAAAAGAAGAAGCAAGCAGAAAAAGCCAGTAGCCCTTAAAACCAAAAGGCAAGGGTAGTAAAAAAGGGATCCAAGGCTTTGAGCATCAGTGGATAGGAGGGCCTAAAGGAATAAAATCCTGGCCTAAGCGGCTAAACCAAGCTGTCCCTAACCATGTGCTTGTGGCGTGAAGGTGTCAAGTGAAAACTTGAGACTGAGCGGTTAAAGTCAAGGTCCAAAGCAAAAAAAAAAGTGTGCTTAAGAACCCTGGACACCTCTAATTGGGGACTTTAGCAAAGCTGAGTCATAATCTGAAAAGGTTCACCCAGTTATGTGTCTGTGGCATTTATGTATCCGGTGGTAATACTGGAAATCAAAGTGCTTAGGGCCACGGCCAAGACTCATAAAGTAGCTGTGTTCAAGAATCAACATACTAAACTAGGAGAATCAATAACACTATCTGAATTCTGAGTTCTTATAGATGCCAATCATTCTGAACCTCAATGGATAAAGTGAGATGCCAAAACTATTCAAGAGGCAAAAAGCTAATAGCCCCGCTCATCTAATTAAGACTAATCTTCATAGATGTTTTTGTAATTCATTGTGTATTCTCTTCTTTTTATCCTACTTTGTTTTTAGTTGCTTGGGGACAAGCAACAATTTAAGTTTGGTGTTGTGATGAGCAGATAATTTATACGCTTTTTGGCATTGTTTTTAGTATGTTTTTCAGTGTAATTTAGTTAGTTTTTAAATAAAAATCACAATTCTAGACTTTACTATGAGTTTGTATATTTTTCTGTAATTTCAGGTATTTTTTGGCTGAAATTGAGGGAGCTGAGCGAAAATCTTATTCAGGCTGAAAAAGGACTGTTGATGCTGTTGGATTCTGACCTCCCTGCACTCAAAGTAGATTTTCTGGAGCTACAGAACTCCAAATGGTGCGCTCTCAATTGCGTTGGAAAGTAAACATCTAGGGCTTTCCAGCAACATATAATAGTCCATACTTTGCTCAAGGATAGATGACGTAAACTGGCGTTCAACGCCAGTTCCATGTTGCAGTCTGGCGTCAAACGCCAGAAATAGGATACAAATGGGAGTTGAACGCCAGAAACAGGTTACAACCTGGCGTTTAACTCCAGAATCAGCCTAGGCACGTGAGAAGCCTAAGTCTCAGCCCCAGCACACACCAAGCAGGCCCCAGAAGTGGATTTCTGCACCATCTATCATAGTTTATTCATTTTCTGTAAACCTAGGTTACTATTTTAGTATTTAAACAACTTTTAGAGGTCTATTTTCGTAGCTCAAGACATTTTAGATCTGAACTTTGTACTCTGTGACGGCATGAGTCTCTGAACTCCATTGTTGGGGGTGCGGAGCTCTGCTGTGTTTCGATGAATTAATGCAACTATTTCTGTTTTCTATTCAAACACACTTATTTCTATCTAAGACGTTCATTCGCACTTCAATATGATGAATGTGATGATCCGTGACACTCATCACCATTTTCAACCTATGAACGCGTGCCTGACAACCACCTCCGTTCTACCTTCGATTGAATGAACATATCTTGGATTCCTTAATAAGAATCTTCGTCGTATAAGCTAGAATCCATTGGCAGCATTCTTGAGAATCCAGAAAGTCTAAACCTTGTCTGTGGTATTCCGAGTAGGATTCAGGGATTGAATGACTGTGACGAGCTTCAAACTCACAAGGGTTGGGCGTAGTGACAGACGCAAAAGGATCAATGGATCCTATTCCAGCATGAGTGAGAACCGACAGATGATTAGCCGTACGGTGACAGTGCACCTGGACCCTTTTCACTAAGAAGACGGATGGTAGCCATTGACAACGGTGATCCACCAACACACAGCTTGCCGTAGGAGGAACCTTGCGTGCGTGAAGAAGAAGGCAGTGAGAAAGAAGAGATTCAGAAGACAAAGCATCTCCAAAACTCCAACATATTCTCCATTACTACAGAACAAGTATTTAATCCATGCTCTTTTATTCTTCGCAATTCATGCTGATAATTATAATTGATTTCCTGACTAAGATTTACAAGATAACCATAGATTGCTTCAAACCAACAATCTCCGTGGGATCGACCCTTACTCACGTAAGGTATTACTTGGACGACCCAGTGCACTTGCTGGTTAGTGGTACGAGTTGTGAAAAGTGTGATTCACAATTCGTGCACCAAGTTTTTGGCGCCATTGCTGGGGATTGTTCGAGTTTGAACAACTGACGGTTCATCCTGTTGCTTAGATTAGGAAGATTTTGTCTTTTGGGTCAGAGTCTTTTGCTTTCTTTTCAAAAATCTTTCAAAAGATTTTTATTTTTCTTTATTAGTCTGTGATTTGTCTTTGAGTCTTTTATTATTGTTCTTGTTAAAATTTTAGAATCCTTATTTTCTTTTTCAAAAGTTTTTCTAAATTTTATTTTTTTTACTAATAATTGAGTTTTTTCTGTTTAAGTTTAGTTTTATATTTTAAGTTTGGTGTCAATTGCATATTTTATACTTTCCTTTAAATTTTCGAATTTGTGTTCTTTGTTTTTCTTGGATCTTCAAGTTGTTCTTGTTTATTTTTCTTGTTTGTTCTTTAGTTTTTCTTGTTCTGTTTCTTTTCTTGTTTTTCTTGTGCTTTTTCAAAACATTAGTTTTCGAAAAAAATTTATTCTTAGTTATTAAAAATACTTCTTTAAAACAAGTGTTACATTTACAGCTCAATTGGTTAGAGCGTTGGTTTATGTTCTTGGTAATTGGGTATCTTCTTTTTAAAATCTTTTTTTTTCAAAAATAATTTTTCTTTGATTAAATCTTGTGCCAAACTTTAAGTTTGGTGTTTTCTTGTCAATCTTTCTATAATTTTCGAAAATTTTATTGAGGTTTTCTAAAAATTTTAAGTTTGGTGTTCTTTCTTTTGTTCTTGTTGTTCTTGTGAGTCTTCAAAGTGTTCTTGAGTTTTCCTTCTGTCTTGATTTTAAAATTTTTAAGTTTGGTGTTCCTTAGTGTTTTTCCCTCCAAAATTTTCGAAAACAAGGAGCATTAGATCTAAAAATTTTAAGTCTTGTGCTATCTTATTGTTTTTCTCTTTCCTCTTTAAATTCAAAAATATCTTTTTCCTTTATTTTAATTGATTTTTCGAATTTTCCTTTTAAAAATTCAGATTTTATTTTAAAATTTTTTATTTTATCTTATCTTAGTTTTAAAATTTCAAAATTCAAATCTTTTTCAAAAAAAAATCATATCTTTTTCAAAATCTTATCTTATCTTATTTCAAATTTTAAAATTTAAAATTTAAAATTTAATTTTCAAAACTTTTTAATTTAAATTCCTTATCTTCTCTCACCTTGCCTATCTTATCTTTTCTAATCTCAAATTTTAAAATCAAATCTTTTTCATATGTTTTCTTTTTTTATTTTATTTTTTATTTTATTTTCTTACAAGTATCTTTAATTTTAAGACATATCTTTTTCAAAACTTCCTAACCAATTTCTCTCTCTTCATTTTTTTTGAAAATCCTCACCCACATCTTTTCCTAATCTTTTTAATTTAATTTAGTTTTCAATTTTCTTTTATTTATTTTTCTTCAAATTTTCGAATTTATAGTCAAATTTCCATTTATTTTCTTTTATTTTATTTTAGTTTAATTTCGGTTTTCAAAAAAAAAATTTTATTTGCAATCCGCATCATCTCCCTTTCTCCATCATGGACCTAAGTGGAAATGAACAGTCCAGAAAGACTCTGGGGTCATATGCTAACCCCACTACTGCTTCATATGGGAGTAGTATCTGTATACCCTCCATTGGAGTCAGTAGCTTTGAGTTGAATCCTCAGCTCATTATCATGGTGCAGCAAAGTTGCCAGTATTCTGGTCTTCCACAGGAAGAACCTACAGAGTTTCTGGCACAGTTTTTACAGATTTCCTACACAGTACATGATAAGGAAGTAGATCAGGATGTCTACAGATTATTACTGTTTCCATTTGCTGTAAAAGACCAAGCTAAGAGGTGGTTAAATAACCAACCTAAGGCTAGCATAAGGACATGAAAACAGCTGTCAGAAAAATTCCTGAATCAATACTTCCCTCCAAAACGAATGACACAGCTAAGGATGGACATCCAAGGCTTTAAACAAGGAGATAATGAATCTCTTTATGATGCCTGGGAGAGATACAGAGAGATGCTAAGAAAATGCCCCTCTGAAATGTTTTCAAAATAGGTGCAGTTAGACATCTTCTATTATGGGCTTACAGAGAAAGCCCAAATTTCTCTAGATCACTCAGCTGGTGGATCTATACACATGAGAAAGACAATTGAAGAGGCTCAAGAGCTTATTGATACAGTTGCCAGAAATCAGCATCTGTACCTAAATAGTGAATCTTCCATGAAAGAAGAGGCTAAAACAGTAACTGCTGAACTCAGTCCTGCAGAACAAATTACTGAATTCAATTAGCAATTAGATTTTCTAACAAAACAGCTGGCCAAATTCAAGGAGATATTACAAGATACAAGAAGGGCTAATATAAAAATGGAAGTACAGTTGAAGCAAACAGAACAGCAGTTATCAAAACAAATAACTGAAGAATGCCAAGCAGTTCAATTAAGAAGTGGAAAAACATTAAATACCTCACTTCAAGGCAGCAGGAAGCCAAGAAATGAACAAACTGCTATTCACGATCCCTTTGAGGACAGTAAGAGCCTAGAGAGGAATAACTCTGGCATTCAAATGCCAGAAACAAGCAATGATTTGGTGTCAAACGCCCAATGGAAGCTCAGTTCTGGCGTTCAAATGCTAGGAACAAGTAAGGAGTTGGCACGCAATGCCACTCCAGCTTCTGACTCTGGCAATCAAATGCCAGTGAGGGATCAGACACACACAAGTGCTAATAACAACCCCTCTAAAAAGGCTTCTCCAACCACCTCTGTAGGAAGTAAACCTGCAGGAACTAAGGTTGAAGAATACAAAGCCAAGATGCCTTATCCTCAAAAACTCCACAAGGAGGAGAAGGATAAGCAATTTGCTCGCTTTGCAGACTATCTTCGGACTCTTGAAATAAAGATTCCGTTTGCAGAGGCACTTGAGCAAATACCTTCTTATGCTAAGTTCATGAAAGAGATCTTGAGTCATAAGAAGGATTGGAGAGAAACTGAAAGAGTTCTCCTCACTGAAGAATGCAGTGCAGTCATTCTGAAAAGCTTTCCAGAAAAGCTTAAAGATCCCGGAAGCTTTCTGATACCATGCACATTAGAGGGTAATTGCACCAGGACAGCTCTATGCGATCTTGGGGCAAGCATCAACCTAATACCTGCATCCACCATCAGAAAGCTTGGTTTAACTGAAGAAGTTAAACCGACCCGGATATGTCTCCAACTTGCTGATGGCTCCATTAAATACCCATCAGGCGTGATTGAGGATATGATTATTAGGGTTGGGCCATTCTCCTTTCCCACTGACTTTGTAGTGCTGGAAATGGAGGAGCACAAGAGTGCTACTCTCATTCTAGGAAGACCTTTTCTAGCAACTGGACGAACTCTCATTGATGTCCAACAGGGGAAAATAACCCTAAGAGTCAATGAGGATGAGTTTAAGTTGAATGCTGTCAAGGCCATGCAGCATCCAAACACACCAAAAGACTGCATGAAAGTTGATCTTATTGACTCTTTGGTAGAGGAGATCAACATGGCTGAGAGTCTCGAATCAGAGCTAGAAGACATCTTTAAAGATGTTCAGCCTGATTTGGAGGATTCAGAAGAATTGAAAGAACTTATGATACTTCCTCAGGAAAAGGAAACACCTCCTAAACCTGAGCTCAAGCCATTACCACCATCCCTGAAATATGCATTTCTGGGAGAAGGTGACACTTTTCCAGTGATCATAAGCTCTGCTTTAAATCCACTGGAAGATGAAGCACTAATTCAAGTGCTAAGGACACATAAGACATCTCTTGGGTGGTCCATAAATGACCTTAAGGGCATAAGCCCAGCTAGATGCATGCACAAAATCCTATTGGAGGATGATGCTAAGCCAGTGGTTCAACCACAGAGGTGGCTAAATCCAGCCATGAAGGAAGTGGTGCAGAAGGAGGTCACCAAGTTACTAGAGGCTGGGATTATTTATCCTATTTCTGATAGCCCCTGGGTGAGCCCTGTTCAAGTTGTCCCCAAAAAGGGAGGTATGACAGTAGTTCATAATGAAAAGAATGAACTGGTTCCTACAAGAACAGTTACAGGTTGGCGCATGTATATTGACTACAGAAGGCTCAATACAGCCACCAGAAAGGATCATTTTCCTTTACCATTCATAGACCAGATGCTAGAGAGACTAGCAGGTCATGAATACTACTGCTTTTTGGATGGCTATTCAGGTTATAACCAAATTACAGTAGATCCTCAGGACCAAGAGAAAACTGCATTTACATGTCCTTCTGGAGTGTTTGCTTATAGAAGGATGCCTTTTGGGCTGTGTAATGCACCTGCAACCTTTCAGATGTGCATGCTCTCTATCTTCTCTGATATGGTGGAGAAATTTCTGGAAGTCTTCATGGATGACTTTTCAGTATTTGGAGACTCATTCAGCTCCTGCCTTAACCATTTAGCACTTGTTCTGAAAAGATGCCAAGAGACCAACCTAGTTTTAAACTGGGAAAAATGTCACTTTATGGTAACTGAAGGAATTGTCCTTGGGCATAAAATTTCAAACAAGGGAATAGAGGTGGATCAATCTAAAGTGGAGGTAATTGAAAAACTACCACCACCTGCTAATGTTAAGGCAATCAGAAGCTTTCTAGGGCATGCAGGATTCTACAAGAGGTTTATAAAGGATTTTTCAAAAATTGCAAAACCCCTGAGCAATCTGCTAGCTGCTGACACGCCATTTGTGTTTGACACAGAGTGTCTGCAAGTGTTTGAGACTCTGAAAGCTAAGCTGGTCACAACACCAGTTATCTCTGCACCAGACTGGACATTACCATTTGAACTAATGTGTGATGCCAGTGACCATGCCATTGGTGCAGTACTGGGGCAGAGGCATGACAAGCTTCTGCATGTCATTTATTATGCTAGCCGCATTTTAAATGATGCCCAGAAAAACTACACAACCACAGAAAAAGAATTGCTTGCAGTGGTTTATGCCATTGACAAGTTTAGATCATACTTAGTAGGATCCAAAGTGATTGTGTACACTGACCATGCTGCTCTCAAATATCTACTCACAAAGCCGGATTCAAAACCCAGGCTCATAAGATGGTGTTACTTCTGCAGGAGTTTGATATAGAAATAAGAGACAGAAAAGGGACAGAAAACCAAGTGGCTGACCATCTGTCCCGGATAGAGCCAGTAGAAGGGGCGTCCTTTCCCTCTATTGAGATCTCTGAAACCTTTCTAGATGAGCACTTGTTTGCCATTCAGGAAACACCATGGTTTGCAGACATTGCAAACTATAAAGCTGCAAGGTTCATACCCAAGGAGTACAGCAGGCAACAAAAGAAAAAATTAATTACTGATGCAAAGTACTACTTGTGGGATGAACCCTATCTCTTTAAGAGATGTGCAGACGGAATAATCCGTAGGTGTGTGCCTAGAGAAGAAGCACAGAGGATCTTATGGCATTGCCATGGATCACAATATGGAGGCCATTTCGGAGGTGAGCGAACAGCCACCAAGGTCCTCCAATGTGGCTTCTACTGGCCTACCCTCTATAGAGATTCCCGAGAGTTTGTACGTAACTGTGACAGTTGCCAGAGAGCTGGTAATCTGCCTCATGATTACGCCATGCCTCAACAAGGGATCTTGGAGATTGAGTTGTTTGATGTATGGGGAATTGACTTCATGGGGCCTTTCCCACCATCATACTCAAACACTTATATTCTGGTGGCAGTCGACTATGTATCCAAATGGATAGAGGCCATTGCCACACCCACTAATGATACTAAGACAGTGCTGAAGTTCCTCCAGAAACATTTCTTCAGCAGGTTTGGTGTCCCTAGAGCACTAATTAGTGATGGGGACACTCACTTCTGCAACAAATAGCTTTACTCTGCTATGGTCCGGTATAGAATTAGCCACAAGGTGGCAACTCCATACCATCCATAGACAAATGGGTAAGCTAATGTCTCTAATAGAGAACTAAAAAGAATCCTGGAATGGACTGTAAGTACCCGTAGAAAGGATTTGGCAAGAAGCTTGGATGATGCTTTGTGGGCTTACAGAACAGCATTCAAGACTCCTATAGGGACCTCTCCATACCAGCTTGTGTATGGTAAGGCCTGTCATCTGCCCGTGGAACTGGAGCATAAGGCCTACTGGGCAACCAGATTCCTAAACTTTGATGCCAAATCAGCTGGAGTAAAAAGATTGCTCCAGCTGAATGAGCTAGAGGAATTCAGACTCACTGCTTTCGAAAATGCCAAGCTTTACAAAAGAGAAAGCAAAAAGGTGGCATGACAGAAAGCTGTCATCTAGAGTCTTTGAACCAGGACAGAAGGTTCTGCTGTTTAACTCTAGGCTCAGGCTATTCCCCGGAAAACTGAAATCCCGGTGGAGGGGACCATATATGATTACAAGTGTATCACCATATGGCTATGTGGAGCTTCAAGACATTGATTCTAATAAGAAGTTCATTGTTAATTGACAGAGAATCAAGCACTATCTTGAAGGCAATGTTGAGCAAGAGTGCTCAAGGCTGAGGCTAGATTAAAAGCTCAGCAAGGTCCAGCTAAAGACAATAAAGAAGCGCTTGTTGGGAGGCAACCCAATGTTATTTAATTATATCTATTTATTTTCTATTGCTATTTTATGTCTTCTTAAGGTTGATGATCATGTGAAGTCACAAAAACTACTAAAAAATCAAAAACAGAAGAAAAACAGCACACCCTAGAGGAGGAGTATTCTAGCGTTTAAACGCTAGAAACAAGCATCTGTCTGGCATTTAACGCCAGAAACAGGCACCAAGCTGGCGTTTAATGCCAGAAACAAGCATCTACCTGGCGTTAAACGCCAGAAACAAGCTACATTTGGGCGTTTAACGCCAGAAACAGACAGCAGTCTGGCGTTAAACGCCAGGATTGCACAGCAAGGGCATTTTACACGCCTAATTGGAGCAGGGATGTTAAGTCCTTGACACCACTTGATCTGTGGACCCCACAGGGTCCCTACCTTTCCTTCTTCATTTTCACACAACACAACCCTCTCTTCTTCCACTTGGCCGAATACATCTTCTTCCCCCATCTCTTCTACTTTCTTCTTCTTCTATTACTTTCTCTCTTCTTTTGCTCGAGGACAAGCAAACCTTCTAAGTTTGGTGTGGAAAAAGCATTGCTTTTTCTTTGTTTTTCCATAACCACTAATGCCTCAAGGGATGCACTTCCCTCCACAAAACTATTAGGAGCAACAAAGACAAGGAAGGGACATAGAGGAGCTCAAGAGCACCATTGGTTTTTCAAGAAGAGGAAGACGCCACCCTCACTAAGGTGGACCCGTTCCTTAATCTCCTTGTTCTTATTTTCCTGTTTTTCGTTTATTATGCTTTATGTTTTATTTATATTTGTGTCTTTACTATATGATCACTAGTATCAAAGTGTCTATGTCTTAAAGATATGAATGTCCTATGAATCCATCACCTTTCTTAAATGAAAAATGTTTTCTGAAAAAGAAAAAGAAGTACATGAATTTTTGAATTTTAAAATAGTTTAATTATTTTGATGTGGTGGCAACACTTTTTTGTTTTCTGAATGAATGCTTGAATAGTGCATATGTCTTTTGAAGTTGCTGTTTATGAATGTTAAATATGTTGGCTCTTGAAAGAATGATTAACAGGAGACATGTTATTTGATAATCTGAAAAATCATAAAAATGATTCTTGAAGCAAGAAAAAGCAGTGAATACAGAAAGCTTGCGAAAAAAAAGAAAAAAAATGGCGAAAAAAATAGAAACAAAAAAGAAGAAGCAAGCAAAAAAAGCCAGTAGCCCTTAAAACCAAAAGGCAAGGGTAGTAAAAAAGGGATCCAAGGCTTTGAGCATCAGTGGATAGGAGGGCCTAAAGGAATAAAATCCTGGCCTAAGCGGCTAAACCAAGCTGTCCTTAACCATGTGCTTGTGGCGTGAAGGTGTCAAGTGAAAACTTGAGACTGAGCGGTTAAAGTCAAGGTCCAAAGAAAAAAAAAGAGTGTGCTTAAGAACCCTTGACACCTCTAATTGGGGACTTTAGCAAAGCTGAGTCATAATCTGAAAAGGTTCACCCAGTTATGTGTCTATGGCATTTATGTATCCGGTGGTAATACTGGAAAATAAAGTGCTTAGGGCCACGGCCAAGACTCATAAAGTAGCTATGTTCAAGAATCAACATACTAAACTAGGAGAATCAATAACACTATCTGAATTCTGAGTTCTTATAGATGCCAATCATTCTGAACCTCAATGGATAAAGTGAGATGCCAAAACTATTCAAGAGGCAAAAAGCTAATAGCCCGCTCATCTAATTATGACTAATCTTCATAGATGTTTTTGGAATTCATTGTATATTCTCTTCTTTTTATCCTACTTTGTTTTTAGTTGCTTGGGGACAAGCAACAATTTAAGTTTGGTGTTGTGATGAGCGGATAATTTATATGCTTTTTGGCATTGTTTTTAGTATGTTTTTCAGTGTAATTTAGTTAGTTTTTAAATAAAAATCACAATTCTGGACTTTACTATGAGTTTGTGTATTTTTCTGTAATTTCAGGTATTTTTTGGCTGAAATTGAGGGAGCTGAGCAAAAATCTGATTCGGGCTGAAAAAGGACTGCTGATGCTGTTGGATTCTGACCTCCCTATACTCAAAGTAGATTTTCTGGAGCTACAAAACTCCAAATGGTGCGCTCTCAATTGCGTTGGAAAGTAAACATCTAGTGCTTTCCAGCAACATATAATAGTCCATACTTTGCTCAAGGATAGATGACGTAAACTGGCGTTCAACGTCAGTTCCATGTTGCAGTCTGGCATCAAACGCCAGAAATAGGTTACAAATAGGAGTTGAATGCCAGAAACAGGTTACAACCTGGCGTTTAACTCCAGAAACAGCCTAGGCACGTGAAGTGGATTTTTGCACCATCTATCATAGTTTATTCATTTTCTGTAAACCTAGGTTACTAGTTTAGTATTTAAACAACTTTTAGAGGTCTATTTTTGCAGCTCATGACATTTTAGATCTGAACTTTGTACTCTTTGACGACATGAGTCTTTGAACTCCATTATTGGGGGTGAGGAGCTCTGCTGTGTTTCGTTGAATTAATGCAACTATTTCTATTTTCTATTCAAACACACTTATTTCTATCTAAGACGTTCATTCGCACTTCAATATGATGAATGTGATGATCCGTGACACTCATCACCATTCTCAACCTATGAACGCGTGCCTGACAACCACCTCCGTTCTACCTTCGATTGAATGAACATCTCTTGGATTCCTTAATAAGAATCTTCGTGGTATAAGCTAGAATCCATTGGCAGCATTCTTGAGAATCCAGAAAGTCTAAACCTTGTCTGTGGTATTCCAAGTAGGATTCAGGGATTGAATGACTATGACGAGCTTCAAACTCACAAGGGTTTGGCGTAGTGATAGACGCAAAAGGATCAATGGATCCTATTCCAGCATGAGTGAGAACCGACAGATGATTAGCCGTACGGTGACAGCGCACCTGGAGCCTTTTCACTGAGAGGACGGATGGTAGCCATTGACAACGGTGATCCACCAACACACAGCTTGCCATAGGAGGAACCTTGCGTGCGTGAAGAAGAAGGCAGGGAGAAAGAAGAGATTCAGAAGACAAAGCATCTCCAAAACTCCAACATATTCTCCATTACTGCATAACAAGTATTTAATCCATGCTCTTTTATTCTTCGCAATTCATGCCGATAATTATAATTGATTTCCTCCCCGCTTGACCGATTTATCGGAATCAGAGGAGGTTTGAAGACGCTCGACCCAAACAAGCAACGGCTTCTAAAGTAAATGAGCTTATTATAGTACAGCATCTTTGAAATTTGACCTTAATGTTTCGTTCAATTACAAGGGGGAAAAAGTCCTCTACCCCTACTGAGGCACAATTCCATAACATCCAATGGTTCCAGGACACAGGTGCGATTGCTGAAGCTTATACATTGACATATTTTGCACTTGACTTGGAATCCGACCCTTTGTCTTCTCTTCCAGAGTCTACACCCTCTGATTAAGATTTACAAGATAACCATAGATTGCTTCAAACCAACAATCTCCGTGGGATCGACCCTTACTCACGTAAGGTATTACTTGGACGACCCAGTGCACTTGCTGGTTAGTGGTACGAGTTGTGAAAAGTGTGATTCACAATTCGTGCACCAGATGCCAAAACTATTCAAGAGGCAAAAAGCTACCAGTCCCGCTCATCTGATTGGAGCTAAGTTTCATTGATAGTTTGGAATTTATAGTATATTCTCTTCTTTTTATCCAATTTGATTTTCAGTTGCTTGGGGACAAGCAACAATTTAAGTTTGGTGTTGTGAATAGCGGATAATTTATACGCTTTTTGGCATTGTTTTTAGTATGTTTTTAGTAGGATCTAGTTACTTTTAGGGATGTTTTTATTAGTTTTTACGTTAAATTCACATTTCTAGACTTTACTATGAGTTTGTGTGTTTTTCTGTGATTTCAGGTATTTTCTGGCTGAAATTGAGGGACTTGAGCAAAAATCAGATTTAGAGGTTGAAGAAGGACTGCAGATGCTGTTGGATTCTGACCTCCCTGCACTCAAAGTGAATTTTCTGGAGCTACAGAACTCCAAATGGCGCGCTTCCAATTTTTTTGGAAAGTCGACATCCAGGGCTTTCCAGCAATATATAATAGTCCATACTTTGAATAAGGATTGACGACGTGAACTGGCGTTCAACGCTAGTTCCATGCTGCAGTCTGGCGTCCAGCGCCAGAAACAAGTTGCAAAGTGGAGTTCAACGCCAGAAACACGTTACAAACTGGCGTTCAACTCCAAGAATGACCTCTCCACGTGTAAACTTCAAGCTCAGCCCAAACACACACCAAGTGGGCCCCGAAAGTGGATTTATGCATCAATTACTTACTTCTGTAAACCCTAGTAGCTAGTTTAGTATAAATAGGACTTTTTACTATTGTATTGAGAGGGGGAGATAATCTTTTGATCATCTTTTGATCCTTTGATTACGTTTGGGGGCTGGCCATTCGGCCATGCCTGAACCTTCATCACTTATGTATTTTCAACGGTAGAGTTTTTACACTCCATAGATTAAGGTGTGGAGCTCTGCTGTTCCTCATGATTTAATGCAAAGTACTACTGTTTTTCTATTCAATTCAACTTATTCGGCTTCTAAGATATCCATTCGCACCCAAGAACATGATAAATGTGATGATTATGTGACGCTCATCATCATTCTCACTTATGAACGCGTGCCTGACAAACACTTCCGTTCTACATGCAAACAAGCTAGAATGAGTATCTCTTAGATATCTAATACAGAGGACCGAGTCCGAGATGTTAGAATCTTCGTGGTATAACTTAGAACTCATGGATGGCCATTTCTGAGATCCGTAAAGTCTAAACCTTGTCTGTGGTATTTTGAGTAGGATCTGGGAAGGGATGGCTGTGACGAACTTCAAACTCGCGAGTGCTGGGCATAGTGACAGACGCAAAAGGAGGGTGAATCCTATTCCAGTATGATCGAGAACCTCCAGATGATTAGCCGTGCCGTGACAGAGTATTTGGACCTTTTTCACAGAGAGGATAGGATGTAGCCATTGACAACGGTGATGCCTTACAGAAAGCTTGCCATGAAAAGGAGTAGGAATGATTGGATGAAGACAGCAGGAAAGCAGAGGTTCAGAGGAACGAAAGCATCTCTAGACGCTTATCTGAAATTCTCACCAATGATTTACATAATTATTTCTATCTTTATTTTCTGTTTATTTATTATTATTATTCGAAAACTCCATAACCATTTGATATCCGCCTAACTGAGATTTACAAGATGACCATAGCTTGCTTCATACCAACAATCTCCGTGGGATCGACCCTTACTCACGTAAGGTTTTATTACTTGGACGACCCAGTGCACTTGCTGGTTAGTTGTATCGAAGTTGTGAATGAAAAACGATTTATTAAAGACGTGCGTATTGAGTTTTTGGCGCCGTTTCCTGAGATTACAATTTTGTGCACCACTTCCTCATCAACCCAAGTTCCCACAATTCCCTACACTTAATTGACACACAAGCTCTATCTTAAGCAAACCAAAGATTCAAATCAGGTAATTAATTGTTTTTCTGCTTAAGGCTAGTGATGTGGTAAAATATAGAATAAATGGGGATAAAAGGCTTAAGGTGGCAAACAAGGGTAATTAAAGTGGTAGGCTATTTGGGATAAGTGAGCTAATAACAAATGATGGCCTCAATCATATGTATGCATGCAAATACACTAAACAATGGACATATAGAATGGAACAAACTATAGATTGCAATTATAGAGAAGAAAATACACAAGAATAAAAATCATGGTTAAATGATGTAACCATATAATTAAGCTCAAAATCTTACAGGTTGGGTGTTCTTAGCTATAAACCATGTTCCAATTTACAATCTTCAAACAAGTTGAACACAAATTTTCAATTTGAATTAGTGAAATATTATAAAATAGGGTCTTGAAAAGAAATTTTATTACTTCAACCAAGCAGAACATACATGCAAACAACTATTATCATGCAATCTATCCTATCTAACAAAAGAAAAAGTCAAATGTTGCTGTAAGAGAGAGAAATTACCTCCGGAAGTCAAGGACTGACCTCCCCACACTTAAGGCTTGGCACGGTCCTCCGTGCTATCAGTAAGGAGCAAGGTAGGGCTGGAAGCATCGCCTCCGCTATCTGGTTCGCCATGGGTGAGTACCAACTATTAGTTCCTTCAGATAGTTATATCAGCGCTTGTTGCGGCGCTCCATTTGCTCCATCCACCGGTCTTGCCGGTCGAACCTTGATGAGGGAAAAACGATTCCACACAAACTCACTGTCAAGTGTACCGGGTCGCATCAAGTAGTAATAACTCACAGGAGTGAGGTCGATCCCACAGAGATTGATGGATCAAGCAACTTTAGTGAGGTGATTAGTTTAGTTAAGCTAACAGTGGTGAGTTGAATGAAATTTAACTAATAGAGAGTGAATTGCAAGAATTATAAATTGCAGAAAGTAAATTTGACAGAATCTTAAAGAGCAAGAAATGTAAAGTGCAGCAAATGTAATGGGAATTGGGTGCAGGGAATTTAAAGAAAGCAGTAATTCAAGCAATCGAAGAGATCTTGAGAACAAGTAACAGGAAATTTAAATTGCAGGAAAATTAAATCAGGCTGAATCATGAACAGAATTGTAAAGTTGCAGAAAAGGAAATTGTAACAGAGGATTATCAGAAAATGAAATTGCATAAGCCAAATTGAATTCAATACTTGAAATGTAAAAGTGCAGAAAAATAAAAGTGTATCAACGAGAGCTTTCTATTCTATCCTACTCCTACTTCTACTGTTGCCTACTACTATTGCAGCCTCACAGATCTCTCCCTTAATGAAATGAAACTGATGCCTTTATATAGGCTTTACAAAATGAAAATAAAATTGAAATTGAAAACAAATTACAATTCAAATGAAATTCCTAATCTAGCCTTTTCTTGTGCCTTTGAGTCATGTCAATGGGCTTTGCTTGCTTTGGGGCTTCAATGAAATGGGTCTTAAGTGTTGCCTCCAGAGGACGTTCAGTTCACAAAATGAGCGCAGCGCTCACTCACTATGTGTGCTCCTCACGTGTGCTTGTTTTCTTCCTTAGCGCTCTCTTAGTGAGCACCAAGTTAACTTAGTGAGCACTGTCCAATAGCTAAAATCCTTGCCTCCAATTTGACATGCACGAAAACGCTGCTTTAGTGAGCGTAGCGCTCACTTTGGAATTGAGCGCCATTCTATATGTGCTGGTTAGTGTTTTTGGGCCTTAAAGATGCCTATCACTTGTGCTTTAATTTTATGCCAAATATAGATTGTTATATATCGTTGGAAAGCTCTGAATGTCAGCAACGCAATTAGAAGCGCATCAATTGGACATCTGTAGTTCAGGTTATGGTCCTTTGAAGAAGGCATGGTCATGCTGTCAGCGCCAAGTTAACTTAGTGAGCGCTGGACAGCAAAAAAAACTTGCTTCCAAGCTGAAAATCCAAGAAAACGCTCACTTAGTGAGCATGGCGCTCACTTTCCAAGCTTTAACGTAGCACTCTCTTGGTTAATGAACGCTTGCTTTGTTTATTTCATGGGCCACACTTTCTTGATTTAGTCATGGGCCACGCTTTTAAAAGCATGGCCTAAGGCTCCAAAGTGTGCACAAGCTTCAAAATGTGCCCCAAAATTCCTCTTTTCTCCTTTTTAGCTTATTTTGTGCTTTTTGCTTCTTTTTCCACTTATTTCCTACAAAGTTTATAAAATTAAAAGATCAAAGAAATATACCATTTAAGCACAAAAGCATTCAATATTTAATCACTAGTCATCAATTTCTTGTATGAAAAAGTATAGAAAAACATGACATGATGACATGTCATTACAACACCAAACTTAAACCTGCTTGTCCCCAAGCAAGAAAAGAATCATGCAATAAAGATTGACAATCCAAGGTAAGAAGAATAGCAACTCAATGTTCATGGTTGACTAGTTTTCTATGCATGCCATAATCACAAAAGAAATGTAAGTGATTGATGCTTCTATCTAGCTCATTTTATAAAATATTTTCCTTATATTCTTTCCTTGAAACAAGCTTTACATTGTCTTATTAGCTTCTCCTTTTGGGTGCTTTGCACCATGAGTTGATAACAAAGCTACGACTCTAAATGCTTTGTTTTCAAGTATTACCACTTGATACATAAGTACCACAAGCATTTAATTAGAGGACTTCATTAAGCTCATTTGTTTCTTTTCTTGACTCTCTAATCATTGATGCTTAGAGCCTTGAGCTTTGAGGGAGTGCTTTTGCACTTGAGCCTAGCCTTAACTCTAAGTGTTTTGTTTTCAAGCTTTTTGCCTGATACATAAACACCACAAGTACTTAACAATTGAATTGTCATTGGTACTCAGAGCCTTCAGCTTTCTCATTCTTTTCTTTTTTGCTTTTCTTGCCTTAATTTGTAATTGCTTTTTCAAGGTTTTCATGATTTCAAAAAAAATTTCATAAAATGTCCTAGATGAAAACTTCAATTAAATAAAATCTAATGCAATTGAGCAATAATTAATCATACTAGCATTCCATTACTTGTATGCTCATGCTAAATTCTTCTTTAGTAACCTTGTTTGTTTATGATCATAATACTTTATTGCTTAGAACTTACAAAATTCAAGATGGTAGTCATAATGTCATAGCAACATGTTACAATTTATCAATCACACTATGTTTATTCATACACACATGCCTACAGAGAAGATAAAGACAATCATGTAATTTACTGTGCTGGAAAAAAACAAGAGGAGAAAGGAGCGTTACCACCTTGTGGTTCATCTTCCTTGTTGTTGTCCTTTTCCTCATATTCTTCCTCTTACCATACCAAACCTAGAATGCTTGCTCATCCTCAAACAACGATTAGAACAGTGGTGATAGGGCTAAGATGGATCATGAGTGTCTTACATAATGAAATGTTAGTAGTACATGTGTTTAAGCAAGCAAAATTAAGAATAACAATCAAGGCACAGGAAACAGAGACATTGTGATTGCAAACATAAGAGGTTGTACATGATACATTGCTTAAAAATATAAGTGGCACACCAAACTTAGTGTGACACTTTCACTTGGCATTGATGCAAGTATCCAGTATGGATTTAGAAAAAGAATTTTGTTGCATAGCAACACCAAACTTAGAATGCAGTCACATGTCTATTTATTTGAACTAAAAACTAAGCAAATGAAACTGTTATTTGTTAAATACAATCACCAAGCAAAGAATCTATCATGAATAAGGATTTCTTGGTGAGGTGTTAACAAAAACAATTAGGAGCAAAATAAATGAAAGCATTAAAAACAAAAGAATGACTAAAACAAGGAGAAAACTAAAATTGTCTAACTAAAAGGAAGATAACACTGCAAAGGCATTATGATTATGCAGACAAGTGGTGTTGCTGAATAAATTGCATAGAAAATAAGTGGCACACCAAACTTAGAATCTTAATGTGACACTTTCATTTTTGATTTGATGCAATCATGCAGAAAGATTGAAAACAAATTGTTGCAGGGGAACACACCAAACTTAGAATGTAATCATATGCCAATTTATTGAAAATAAACAAAGCAGATAGAGAAAGTAAACAAAGCAAAGAAATGAAATGTTACCTACGGTTGGGTTGCCTCCTAACAAGCGCTCTTTTAGTGTCATTAGCTTGACATGTTGTTCTTCACTTTCTTCCTCTTCTTCCAGTTTGTTAAGAGGAATGACCTCAAGGGGGGAGAAGATTCAGCTGTTGTCCCCTGTTTTGGTCTCTCCTCAGCAAACTTCCTTTTGTAAGTTGCTTGTTTGAGCTTGCTTGCTGGATCAGGGGTAGGATTGTTTGCAGTTGACCTTTTCTTGAATGTTGTCATTGGTATCTTGGTCACAATCCTCTTCTCGGTGCTCTTGTTAGTTGCCTTCACTCCTTGGATATCAAGACATGGTTGCTGTGTGATTGTTGGAGCTTTATCTTCATCAATAGCCTTTTGAATTGGTGGTTCAATGAGCCATTCTTCTATGCAACTTTCTGCCTCATTTGAGTGTGGACTTCCTTGATTGTCTTCCTTACTTTCTTGTTCCTCCACTTCCTTTTTTGCACTCAACATTTGACTTAATAGCACTTTCATGGAGGAGGTTTGTTGTTCTTCCTAAGATTTCTTCATCTCTTCTTCATATCTTTCAATCACAGATTCAAGTGTTGAGAATCTTTGGTTCATGGAAGTTTGTGGAGGTTGTGAGTCTCCGTGTTCCCTTGTTATCTCAAGTGGCTTCTGTAGATATGCATTTTCAGGTTCAAATACCTCCACCACCTTATTCTTCATTGAAATTTTGCTTGACACAGGTGCCTCTTCTTCTTGCTCTTCTACTTCCTTCTTCACATCCACCAATTGATCTTCATCTTCCTTGCTCAGCAGCTCTAAGTTTCTCCTCATTTGCTTCAAGTTCCCATCCATTTTCTTGAAGAGGATCTCTTGCTCTTTCCAGGATTGTTCTTGCTTTTCCAATAATTCTCTGGATTTTTAAAGGGAATCCTCAGCTACTAGCTCAAAAGATGAAGGTTGAGAGAAATTTTGTGGATATGGATGTGATGTGGTGAGGTTGTTTTGAGTGGTATGGAATGAATCTTGTGAGTTGTAGAATGAATTTTGTGAATGCTGAGATGAGTCTTCTGTGTAGTGAAATGAACTTTGTGGTTGGTACGATGAGTTGTATGGATCTTGAAGGAGGCTTTGTGTTGAGGCAAAATCAAGTGATGAAAAATTTTCAAGTGAAAAATTGGGAGGTGAGGTTGGACAATTTAGCATGAATGAATTGAAGGTTTGCTCAAGTGATGATGGCTCTTGATTAATGGAGTATGACACATTGGGTGATCTCTGATTTTGATCCTTCCAAGCACAACTTGAAGAATTGTTGAATTCATCACAGTATGGATCATCTTGCGACATTGGTGGACAATTTTGCATGAATTTATTGAAAGCACACTCCAGTAATGATGTTTCTTGATGAACAAAGTATGGATCATCAAGATCCCTTTGATTTTGCCCCTCCCAGTCACAATATGAGTGGTTGTTATAGCAGTACGAGTCATCTTATAGCTCTGGAAGGTGTTCATACTCTTTCATTCCTTGTTGATATTCCCAGTCACCATGAGGATAATGAACTAAATCATCTTGTGGTTCTGGACTATATCTCATGTGATTTGCTTGATCAATTTGTGACTCTAGATCATATCTCCATTGATTGGAGTGCTCAGAATTTGTTAATTCCTGGTGATACTCCCAGCCACCATTAGGATAATAACTTGAATCATATTGTGATGGTGGGCAATATCCCATGAAATTTGTTTGATCAAAAGATGAGTTGAACTCCATTTGAATTTTGTAAAACACAATCACCAAAGAAAACTGAAATTCATGTCTCAAATGAGATTTGCTTAGCGAGACAAAAACACAAACACCTTGGTGTCAACTCAGAATAGAAAATTAAAAGAACAAAAACAAAGAAAATTCTTAATCTAGACTTCTCACCCACTTAATCATTGTCGATCTATATCAATCCCCGGCAACGGCGCCAAAAACTTAATGGGTGAAAATTGATTTCCACACAAACTCATCGGCAAGTGTACCGGGTCGCATCAAGTAGTAATAACTCATAGGAGTGAGGTCGATCCCACAGGGATTGATGGATCAAGCAACTTTAGTGAGGTGATTAGTTTAGTTAAGCTAACAGTGGTGAGTTGAATGAAAGTTAACTAACAGAGAGTGAATTGCAAGAAATATAAATTGCAGAAAGTAAATTTGACAGAATCTTAAAGAGCAAGAAATGTAAAGTGCAGCAAATGTAAAGGGAATTGGGTGTAGGGAATTAAAGAAAGCAGTAAATCAAGCAATCGAAGAGATATTGAGAACAAGTAACAGGAAATTTAAATTGCAGGAAAATTAAATCAGGTTGAATCATGAACAGAATTGTAAAGTTGCAGAAAAGGAAATTTGTTACAGAGGATTATCAGAAACTGAAATTGCATAAGCCAAATTGAATTCAATACATGAAATGTAAAAGTGTAGAAAAATAAAAGTGTATCAAAGAGAGCTTTCTATTATATCCTACTCCTACTCCTACTGCTGCCTACTACTATTGCAGCCTCACAGATCTCTCCCTTGATAAAATGAAACTGATGCCTTTATATAGGATTTACAAAATGAAAATGAAATTGAAATTGAAAACAAATTATAATTCAAATAAAATTCCTAATCCAGCCTTTTCTTGTGCCTTTGAGTCACGTTAATGGGCTTCGCTTGCTTTGGGGCTTCAATGAAATAGGTCTTGGGTGTTGCCTCTAGGGGACGTTCAGTTCACAAAATGAGCGCAGCGCTCACTCACTATGTGTACTCCTTACGTGCGCTTGTTTTCTTCCTTAGCGCTCTCTTAGTGAGCGCCAAGTTAACTTAGTGAGTGCTGTCTAATAGCTAAAATCCTTGCCTCCAATTTGACATGCCCGAAAATGCTGCTTTAGTGAGCGTAGCGCTCACTTTGGAAATGAGCGCAATTCCATATGTGCTGCTGAGTGTTTTTAGGCCTTAATGATGCTATCACTTGTGCTTCAATTTCATGCTAAATATAGTTTTTTAAATATCGTTGGAAAGCTCTGAATGTCAGCTTTCCAATAAAACTGGAAGTGCATCAATTGGACATCTGTAGCTCAAGTTATGGTCCTTTGAAGAAGGCATGGTCATGCTGTCAGTGCCAAGTTAACTTAGTGAGCACCAAGTTAACTTAGTGAGTGCTGGACAACAAAAAAAACTTGTTTCCAAGCTGAAAATCCACAAAAACGCTCACTTAGTTAGCGTGGTGCTCACTTTCCAAGCTTTAACGTAGCGCTCTCTTGCTTAATGAACGCTTGCTTTATTTCTTTCATGGGCCACGCTTTATTGATTTAGTCATGGGCCACACTTTTAAAAGCGTGGCCTAAGACTCCAAAGTGTGCCCAAGCTCCAAAATGTGCCTTAAAATTTCTCTTTTCTTCTTTTTAGCTTATTTTTTACTTTTTACTTCTTTTTCCACTTATTTACTACAAAGTTTATAAAATTTAAAGATCAAAGAAATATACCATTTAAGCAAAAAAGCATTCAATATTTAAGCACTAATAATCAATTTCTTGTATGAAAAAGTATAGAAAAATATGACATGATGACATGTCATCAAACCTCTCAAGGATTTGTAGGAACATCTAATGGGTGGATGGTACTTGTGGTGTGGATGATGGTGGAGTAGAAGAAGGAGGACTATCCAAAGATGGGCCTATAGGCCAGCTCGCAGAGGGGACTGGTGGCCTGATGTATTTCCCATTCGGGACATACTGGTCGGCCCTAGGGATCATGACCTTCGTGTCCCCAGCCCGATAGGAAACACCTGCTGCAGAGACTAAATCTGAAACCAAGGCGGGAAAAGACAGATTACCCGTAATCTGTACGTGTCCCATTGCTTGCCGGATGTGTCGGGGAAGGTTGAGGGGTTGCTCTATCAGGATGCACCAGATGAGAATAGCCATGTCAGCTGTGAAGGTGGACTCGTGAGTGCTCGGGAAGATATAGTGGGACATAATCTGTGCCCACACCCGAGCCTCCAAGGTGAGTGATTAGGCTGAGATGCTCTTGGGTTTTGACTGATGCTGCCCATAGATCCAGGTACTGCCAGGTTGGGCTATAACACCAAGGACGCTTGATGAGCGGATAATTTATACGCTTTTTGGCATTGTTTTTACATAGTTTTTAATATGATTTAGTTAGTTTTTAGTATATTTTTATTAGTTTTAAATAAAATCACATTTCTGGACTTTACTATGAGTTTGTGTGTTTTTATGTGATTTCAGGTATTTTCTGGCTGAAATTGAGGGACTTGAGCAAAAATCAGATTCAGAGGTTGAAGAAGGACTGCAGATGCTGTTGGATTCTGAACTCCCTGCACTCAAAATCAATTTTCCAGAGCTACAGAACTCCAAATGGTGCGCTCTTAATTGCGTTGGAAAGTAGACATCCAGGGCTTTCCAGCAAATTGGCGTTCAACGCCAGTTCTATGCTGCATTCTGGAGTTAAACGCCAGAAACAGGTTGCAAAGTGGAGTTAAACGCCAGAAACAGGTTACAAGCTGGCGTTCAACTCCAAGAGAAGCCTCTACACGTGTAAAGCTCAATGCTCAGCCCAAGCACACACCAAGTGGGCCCCAGAAGTGGATTTCTGCATCATTTACTTATCTTTGTAAACCCTAGTAACTAGTTTAGCATAAATAGAACTTTTTATTATTGTATTTACATCTTCGGATCATCTTTTGATCATGTTTTGATGATTGAACCCTCCTTGGGAGGCTGGCCACTCGGCCATTCCTGGACCTTGTTCTTATGTATTTTCAACGGTAGAGTTTCTACACACCATAGATTAAGGTGTGGAGCTCTGCAGTTCCTCATGAATTAATACAAAGTACTATCGTTTTTCTATTCAATTCAAGCTTATTCCGATTCTAAGATATTCATTCGCACCTCAATATGAATGTGATGATCATGACAGTCATCATCATTCCCAACCTATGAACGCGTGCCTGACAACCACTTCCGTTCTACCTTAGATTGAATGAGTATCTCTGGGATTCCTTAATCAGAATCTTCGTGGTATAAGTTAGAATCCATGGACGGCCATTCTTGAGATCCGAAAAGTCTAAACCTTGTCTGTGGTATTCCGAGTAGGATCTGGGAAGAGATGGCTGTGACGAGCTTCAAACTCGCGAGTGCTGGGCGTAGTGACAGACGCAAAAGGATCAATGGATCCTATTCCAGTATGATCGAGAACCGATAGATGATTAGCCATGCAGTGACAGTGCATTGGACCATTTTCACTGAGAGGACAGGATGTAGCCATTGACAACGGTGATGCCTAACATACAGCTTGCCATAGAAAGGAGTATGAATGATTGGATGAAGACAATAGGAAAGCAGAGGTTCAGGAGGAACGAACGCATCTCTATATGCTTATCTGAAATTCTCACCAATGAATTACATAAGTATCACTATCTTTATTTTATATTTTATTTATCTTTTAATTACTAAATCTCCATAATCAATTGAATCCGCCTGACTGAGATTTACAAGGTGACCATAGCTTGCTTCAAGCTGACAATCTCTATGGGATCGACCCTTACTCACGTAAGGTTTATTACTTGGACGACCCAGTGCACTTGCTGGTTAGTTGTGCGAAGTTGTGACAAAGAACTAAGATCATGAACGTGCGTATCGAGTTTTTAGCGCCGTTACCAAGGAATGGAACTGTCACAATTTCTGCGCACCAACGCTATCCCAGTCGAACTAAAACATCTGGCGCTTAAGAGAGGCCTCTTGATATGCATCCAATCCCTCTGGACAAGGTGGAAGATCCAGTGCTCTCTGTATGGCATGCTCAGAGATAGGGACTTGTTGCTGACGAACATAGACAGTTTGCAGGGTAGGCGAGTAGAAGTCGGAGTAAAATTCAACTACCCATGATAAGTTGGCCTCTCGTGGCTATCTCCTCAAAAATCCCCACCGTCTCCTCTCAATTCGGGGCTCCACAAAATCAACAACGTGTGTTGGGACAATGAGTAGATGCTCATTGTTGTAGTTCCTCTCGGCTAGGATGGGGAACATCTGTGCACAATAACGGTTAGTGAACCGTGTGGAGTCTCGGGCAGGAAAGGCTTTCTCTGCTTTATCAACTTTAATGATCCTTTTCACCCGCTTTGTTGGTGGCTTGACGCTGGTAGATGGTGGTGCCTTAGCCGGTGCTCGCTCGGTTCTTCTCTTTGCCGGTGTCTTGTCAGTGGCCTTCTCTTTTCCTTTCTTGGTACCCATGCCTAAGGAAGAAGGAAAGAGGAAGACTATTAAGCAGATATACCGAAATACCGGAGGGAGAAAAGTCCAAGTGATAATGAATGCCAACGAAAAGATAATAGCTTAGATATATGGTAGCTACAACATGTAGGTAAGACATCAAGTAAGAGAAAAAGGCAATTCATAGTAAGTAGATGCAAGAGGTTAAAAACATGCAAATAATAGGCATGAGAAGCATAACTCAAGCATCAATTATTAAAATAAGCCCAATTAAGGAGCACTTGTATGATGACAATTGTGAATGATAATCTCAAACACATGTGGATTACAAGTGTTGTGAAAAAGAGGCATTAAAGTGTAAGAGTAAAATAGGATTCAATATGCCATAAGAGCTTTTTCACAAATACTTGGTGGACAAGTTAAATTAAGAATGAAAATAATGAATCCAAATGTATATGAGAGCCAAATTTAAATGTCAATTATCAAATCACTCCTCTTAAGATCCACAAGCTCAATGATAATAGGGTACTATCCAAATAAAACTCCAATACCAACATAAAAATTGCATGATAAAAGAATAAAAAATAAACCACGAATAACTAAGCTAAAAGAAAAATTGAGAAGAAAGAAAAATAAATAAATACAATAATTTGAAGAGGAATGAAAGAGTAGAGAGAGAAAAGAAAAGAACCTGAGGTAGAAGATGAAAAAGGGGAGAAGAAAGTAGAAGAGAGTAAGAAGGAATAAGGAAGAAAGAAGGAAGAAGGAAAAAGAAATAGGATTGAAAAAGAATTAGGATTGGGGGAGGGGATAATTGAAATCTGGCGGTGCAGTGGTTTAATTGTGCGTCGCATGCGACGCGTATGCGTGACATGGGTTGTGCCAAGCGCGCGAAGGCAGCCCCGCCCATGCACAACTCTCGGGTTGTTCTGGATTAAAGCCAAAAACTGCATATGACGCGTGCGCGTCAGGCACGCGTACGCGTGGATGGTCATTTAGTGAAAATGACGCGCACGCGTCAGGGACACGTACGCGTGATGGGGTTTGTGCCTCTAGCCCAGTTCCAGCCCCAAACCATGACAACTCGCTGTTCAGCACGCTATTTACGCCGATTTCCAGGGTCACGCGTACGCGTCAGGGATGCTTACGCGCGGACTGCCGAAAGCGCAAGCGACGTGCACGCGTGAGAGACGTGTACGCGTGGGCTTGCTTGTGCGCAAAGCATGCTTCCAACACCACTCTTGCCCAACTCTCTAATTACTTCCTTAGTGTTTCGAATTCACGCATGACGCGTATGCGTCAGCGACGCTTGCGCGTCGAACACCCCTTTTTTTATGAAGAGTGCAGATGATTATGCAGAAATTATGAGTGAACACTAGGAAAAAAATAAAATAAAATAGAAATAGGAATGAAGAGGAACGATCATACCATGGTGGGTTGTCTCCCACCTAGCACTTTGTTTTTACGTCCTTAAGTTGGACGGTCTACAAGCTCAGTCTGCTTCTGTTGGTGGATCTTCCAAGAGGAAGACCTCTAGCTCTTTATTATCCTTTATTTTCTCACCATGATACAGCTTCAAGCGATGTCCATTGACCTTGATGAATTTGGAGCTTGAAGGATGACTCAGGTGCAAGACTCCGTATGGCTCTGCCTTCTCTACTCTATAGGGGCCTTCCTACCTTGATCGCATCTTGCCTGACATGAGCCTCAGCCTTGAGTTGTAAAGGAGAACTAGCTCCCCAGGTCTGAATTCTCTTTTCTTGATATGCTTGTCATTCATAGCCTTCACCTTCTCTTTGTATAGCCTGGAGTTGTTATATGCTTCGAGTCGAAGGTTCTCCAGCTCTGCTAGTTGTAGCTTCCTTTCAGCACCGGCTTTCTCAAATCCCATGTTGCATTCCCTTACATCCCAGAAAGCCTTGTGTTCCACCTCCACCGGGAGGTGACAAGCCTTTTCCGTATACTAGGCGGAAGAGACTCATTCCTATGGGTGTCTTGTATGCTATCCGATAAGCCCAAAGCGCATCAACAAGTCTGGTGCTCCAGTTCTTCCTATGAGGCTTGACAATCTTCTCCAGTATGCACTTTATCTCTCTGTTAGACACCTTTGCTTGCCCATTGGTCTGGGGATGGTAAGCTGTTGCTACCTTGTGCACAATGCCATGTTTCTTCAGTAGACCTGTCAATCTCCTGTTAAAAAAATGGGTGCCTTGATCACTCACGATTGCTCGTGGTGATCCAAAGCGACAGATAATATGGTTTCTATCAAAGGATATAACAACGTTAGCATCATTAGTACGGGTAGGAATTGCTTCCACCCATTTAGAAACATAATCTACAGCTAACAATATGTATAAGAAACCACTAGAGTTTGGAAATGGACCCATGAAGTCAATGCCCCAAACATAAAAAAATTCACAGAACAACATAAGTTATTGGGGGCATCTCATCCCTCTTGGATATATTCCCAAACCTTTGGCATGGGGAACAAGATTTACAGATGGCAGTAGCATCCTTAAAAAGAGTGGGCCACCAGAATCCACAGTCTAAAATTTTTTTAGCTGTCCTTTGACGGCCAAAATGTCCACCACTCTCAGAAGAGTGGCAGGCCTCTAAAATTGACTGGAATTCTAATTGAGGCACACACCTTCTAATTATCTGGTCAGCACCATACCTCCATAAATATGGGTCATCCCATATATAATATTTGGACTCGCTTTTCAGCTTGTCCCTTTGATGCTTAGTAAAATTAGGAGGGAAGGTATGACTAACTAAATAATTAGCTGTAGGTGCGTACCAAGGAACTACTTCAGATGGAAAACCATTATTGATAGGAGTGGAGTCATTCTTAATGTGCTCTAAGTGACTCAAGTGGTCCGCCACTAAATTCTGGGAACCACTCCTATCTTTGATTTCTAAATCAAATTCTTGCAGCAACAATATCCAACGTATTAACCTTGGTTTGGACTCTTTTTTAGCTAATAAATATTTTAGAGCTGCATGGTCTGAGTATACTACCACCTTAGTACCAAGTAAGTAGGCTCGAAATTTATCCAGCGCAAAAATAATTGCCAGAAGCTCTTTTTCAGTGGTAGTATAATTAGACTGAGCAGCATCTAAAGTCTTAAAAGTATATGCAATTATGAAAGGGTCCTTACCTTCGCACTGAGCCAACGCCGCTCCTACTGCATGGTTGGAGGCATCACACATAATCTCAAAAGGCTGGCTCCAGTCTGGTCCTCTCACAATCGGAGCTTGAGTCAAGGCTATCTTCAGCTTATCAAACGCTTCCATGCTATCCTCACTCAGCTCAAACTCAACATCCTTTTGCAGCAGTCTGGATAAAGGCAATGCTACCTTACTGAAGTCCTTGATAAATCTACAGCAAAAACCTGCATGACCAAGGAACGAACGGACTTCCCTCACGGAGGAGGGGTAAGGTAAACTAGAAATGACATCTACCTTTGCTGGATCTACAGAAATACCAGTATTAGAAACAACATGTCTTAGAATAATACCTTGTTGTACCATAAAATGACATTTTTCAAAATTTAATACAAGGTTTGAACTAACACACCTGTCTAATACTCTAGCTAAACTATCCAAGCAAACGTCAAATGAATCACCATACACACTAAAGTCATCCTTGAAAACTTCCATACAGTTCTCAAGGAAATCTGAGAAAATACTCATCATGTACCTTTGAAACGTAGCTGATGCATTACATAAGCCAAAAGGCATCCTCTTGTATGCATATGTTCCAAAGGGACATGTAAAAGTAGTCTTTTCCTGATCTTCAGGAGCTATATGAATTTGGAAAATAGCCAGTGTAACCATCTAGAAAATAGTAGTGTGATTTACCTGACAAGCGATCAAGCATCTGATCGATGAAGGGCAGTGGCTACTGATCCTTGCGAGTAGCTTGGTTGAGGCGCCTATAATCAATGCACACCCTCCAGGAGTTCTGCACTCTGGTTGCTGTGAGCTCTCTTTGCTCATTCTTCACTGTGGTGATTCCAGACTTCTTGGACACCACTTGTACTGGGCTAACCTTTTCACTATCTGAGATGGGGTAGATGATGTTAGCTTCAAGCAGTCTGGTCACTTCCTTCTTGACAACTTCTAAGATGGTGGGGTTCAACTGCCTTTGAGGTTGACAGACAGGCCTTGCTCCCTCTTCTAAAAATATCCGGTGCTCACAGACTTGAGGACTGATGCCTACTATATCCGCCAAGCTCCATCCAATCGCTTTCTTGTGTCTTCTCAGCACACTAAACAGCTACGCCTCCTGTTGGGAAATGAGTTCCCTCGCAATGATAACTGGGAGTTTCTGATCATCCTCAAGGTAAGCATACTTGAGGTGGGGTGATAGAGGCTTCAACTCCATTTTCTGCTCATGGCTAGGTACTTGATCATCTGGAGCTAGTGATGGTGTCAGGTTATCATTAGTAGGCTCAGAGGGTTTCCCCACACTTACACCTTGCTCCTTGTTCATCCCTTCTACGTCTTCCTGATGAACATCAGCCATGGTCTCATCAATGATGTCACACTGGAAGATTGAATGATCTTCCGGAGGATGCTTCATAGCTTCATCCAGGTTGAAACTCACTGCTTTGCCATCTATCTCAAAAGAGTAAGTTCCTGAGAAGGCATCCAACTTGAACCTTGAAGTCTTCAGAAATGGCCATCCAAGGAGGATGGAAGATGGTCTTCCTGAGTCATTAGGGAATGTGAGCCCCTTAATGCTCACCAGCACGTCCTCAGCAATTCCTACCACCGAGATCATGCTTTTATCTGCAAAACAAAACGTGCTGCCGACCTTTTTAAGGAAGGGAGCCTTAAAGCATCATATACAGATAATGGCATAATACTCACACACGCGTCTAAATCACACATATAGTCAGAAAATTTTACATCCTCTATAGTAATAGTAACCATACATGGACCCGGATCACTACATTTTTCCGGTATATCACCCATTAAAGTAGAAATAGAGCTACCTAGAGGAATAGTTTCTAAATTATGTATCTTATCTTTATTCATGCATAAATCTTTTAAAAACTTCGCATATTTAGGTACCTGGTGAATAGCATCAAAAAGGGGAATGGTTACCTCAACCTTTTTGAAGATCTCCACCATCTTAGGGTCGAGCTCCATCTGCTTTCTGGACTTCCTAGCAAGGTGTGGAAAGGGAATAGGAATGGCTTCTATTGTAGCTTCATCTTCCTTTGGTGCTCCATTCCTTGGTTGAGCTGCTTCTTCTTTAACCATGTCTTGTACTTCATCCTCTTCAACATCCTCTACCTCAACAACATCTTCAATTGGAATGTCTTCCTTTGAATTTGGCTCCTCATGACTCCTCTCTTGCAGTGTGGTTCCAGACCTCAAAGTGATGGCATTGATTCCACCTTTGGGGTTCGGTAAAGGTTGATAAGGAAGTGCACTGGAGCTTGAAGATTGATTATTGGGGGTAGTTAATGATTCCATCTGGGAGAGGAGAGCTTGGATGGTGGATCTAAGACCATTAATAGAAGAGTTATTCGTATTCTGAATGTCTTGTTGTCCTTGCGCAAGAGAGCGAAGCATCTCATCATTAGAAGAAGAGGGGGGGTAAGTAATTTGAGGGGCCTACTGTTGGTTGTTTTGAGGCGCTTGGGACTGCCTTTGGTGAGGTGCTCGGTAAGGTTAATTTTGGTTCTGCTGTCTGTTATTATTGTTCCACCTCTGATTTTCACCGTTGTCTCTTCCTCCTCGGTTATAGTTGTCCCTTCATCCTTGGTTGGAATTATCTCTCCATCCCTGGTTGGAATTATCCTTCCAGCCTAGGTTGGAGTTATCTTGCCAACCCTGATTGTAGTTCCCACCTTGGTTATAATTACCGCCTTGTTGATAGTATCCTTAATTTGGGCGATCATAGAAATTATGGGTAGCTGCCAAGGTGTTGTCTTCTTGTGGAGCTGCGGACATTCATCAGTGTAATGAGTATAACAGGCACATATTTTGCACACTCTCTGAGGAACCAACTGTTGACACTGTAGTTGGGGGGCTGAGGTTGTTGTTGATTCAGCTATAGCTGCTTCAGTATGTTGGTCATCTCTCCCAGAGTTTGTGTGAGAGCAGCAGTCTCACTACTAGAGAAAACCTCCACAATAGCCTTGGGATGGTTGTTCCTGTGCCTGACATTCTGGGTAGACTCAGCTAGATCGGTGATCAGTTGCCACGCTTCTGTTACCGTCTTGTACTTCTTCAAAGAGCCATTACTCGTAGCATCTAGTGTAGTCTTGTCTTGAGGCTTCATGCCTTGTGTGAAATAGCTAACCAACACCATCTGGTCAATCTTGTGGTGGGGACATGAGTCCAGGAGATTCCTGAAGCATTCCCAGTACTCATAAAGGGTCTCTGACTCGTCTTGAATAATGCAGGAAATTTCTTTCCTCAGTCTGTCTGTAACTTCAGCTGGAAAGTATTTGTCCAAGAATTCCCTTCTGAGCAGGTCCCAATTAGTAACAACTTCTTCAGGTTGAGTGTAAAACCACTCCCTTGCCTTTCCCTCAAGAGAAAATAGGAAGGCAGATAGCAAAATAGTAGTCCCACTTGCACCATGACGCCTAGTAGTTGAGCAGGCTGTCTGAAAATTTCTAAGGTGCTTGATAGACTCTTGAGCAGGTAAGCCATGAAACTTAGGTATTAGATTGATTAGTGCAGTCTTAAGTTCAAATTCTGCAGCCAGATTTGGATGACGTGCTAGATACGGTTGCAGTATAAAGTCTGGAGCTCCTGCTTTCTAGAGAGTAATCCTTCTGGGCTCCGCCATATTACCTGCACGTAAATCAACTGAGTCAGTAGAAGAGGAGCTTGTTTCTTCCTCAAATGGCACTTCAAATTCGCCCTCAAATAAGACTGGTGAATTGGTAGTAACCACTTCACCACCCTCAGAGGCTAACCGACGCCGAGCTCGCCTAATACGTGAAATAGTTCTTTCAATTTCAGGATCAAACGCGGCTAAGCTCTGATCAGGTAGTGAACGCGTCATTCAATAAAAGAAACATACAGCTCATGGTAATTAAATAAAATAAAATATGAAAATAAATAAATTTAAAATATATTTACACCAACCAATAATTTAGCATATTGTTGCAACTCCCCGGCAATGGCGCCAAAAATTGACGGGTGGAAAATTGCCGATTAAGAATTTATAGTGAAAATAGCGTTGCAAGTACAGTTCTTAACCGACGAAAATTCTGCTTATCAATTTAGAAAGAATTGTCACAATTTGAGAATAAAATACTGGGAGTAGAGTCCCCAGGTCGTCTCCCAACGAGTTAATAAAAGAGTGCAGATTATTGGTCAGGGGTTTTCCGAGAAATTTTAAAAGTTGGAGAACAGAAAAATAAATGATTGTAAATTAAAGCAATGAGAATTAGCGAGAGAATTTATATAATCAAAATAAAAAGCCTTGACCGGGAGAAGATTAATTGGAGTTTCTATCCTTGTTGAAATTTTCCAAGTGTAATAGTAAAAGGTTGTTAGCGTTAGTGTTAGTGACTAGAGAGTTAGCCAACAACTTCCAATTAAAATTGACACTTGAGTATTCCAACTCAAGGGTCTCCTTTTAATCAACTCCCAAGTCAAGTTGGAAGTCTATTCCATTGACGTGAATGCCATTTTCATAAACCATAAAAGGGAATAAAAAGAAGACAAGATAAATTATATAAAATAATAATTGAAAATTAATTAAAGGTAAAAATAGTTCTTTGCATTAATAAATTCCAAAATCAAAGATATCCATATGTAAATCTGAACAGGGTAAATGGATGATTAAAAGAGTAAGGAAATAAGGAAACAAACTAGAATGATAGAAACTTCAACGGAGGTAGTGACTCTTCTCAGTATCAAAATGAAAAGCATAAACTCTAAAACTATGAATGTGAAGAACCCTAGAGAAAGTAGTGTTTTTCTCTAAGATTGCAAAACTCCAACTAAAAACTATGCGTATGAGAATGTGTTTTGAGTTTATGCTTGTCCCCTGGCTCTAGTCTGTGTTTCTGGGTCGAAAACTGGGTCCAAACTCGGCCCAAAATTGCCCCCAGTGTCTTCTGCATTTTCTGCACGTGGTGCACGTCAAACGTACGCGTCAGTCACGCGTACGCGTCAGTCACGCGTACGCGTCGATGGTCTTCTTCGCGTGTCACGCGTACGCGTCAGGTACACACACGCGTCGCTGTGTAATCTCGCTTATCACGCATACGCGTCAGGTACGCGCACGCGTCACTGTGAAATTCTCCAAATCACGTGCATGCATGAGCCATGCGTGCACGTCATTCCTCGCTGGTTATCTCCTTTATTTCTTATGCTCCTTCCATTTTTGCAAGCTTTCTTTCCATCATCTAAGCCATTCCTGCCCTATATAGCCTGAAAACACTTAGCACACAGATCACGGTATCGAATGGTATAAAGGGGAATCAAAATACACAATTTAAAGGCTTAGGAAGCAAGTTTTTAACCATAGAATAGAATTGGGAAGGAATTGAAAACTCATGCAAATTCTATGAATAACTGCGCAAAGACTTGATAAAAACCACTCAATTGAGCATAAGATAAACCATAAAATAGTGGTTTATCAATTACTCACTCCGGAAAGGGGGGTTTAATTCAGTGAATGCTTGTGTGAGCCTCGGAAGGGGAATCACTTGCATTATAATTGGAGCTCTAACCTTCACTACTCTCTTGATCAACACCATTCGGGAGGAATTGAGATTCTGAGAGTTAGTGTGGCTTATGGATGAGAGAAATGCACTTAACCTCTTCTCATGACAAATAGATTAAGGAATTGGCAAGATTGATTGTGATTTAAGAGATTGGATTGCCATGAAATTGGGATCCAATCAATTTCAATCTGCTATAGATCTACCCATATGATCGAGAAAGGAGTTGAAATCCATTTGATTCATGAAGGATTATGATATCTCCAATCCCTGATGAATCATTTTCTTTGAATTTCTTCAACTTAGATCTCTCTTATTTCACTGTAATTTACATTGTCCAGTTCTGTTTGATTTTCAGCACCCAATTCCCTTTATAATTCATGCAATTTAAGTTCCTTGCCATTTAAGTTCCCGCACTTTTACTTTCCTGCAATTTAAGATTCAGTCATTTATATTCCTTGTAGTTTAAGATTCAGCCCTTTTAATTTCTTGCAGTTTAGGTTTCGTCTATTTAAGCTTCCTGCCATTTAATTTCCAAGTTCTTGCAAATTACCTTCTGTCAATCTAATTTCACTCAATTCATCAATATTAGCTTAACTAAATTCATCACCATATTAAAGTTGCTTAATCCATCAATCCCTGTGGGATCGACCTCACTTCTATGAGTTTTACTACTTGATATGACCCAGTACACTTGCCGATTAGTTTGTGTGGAATCGATTTCCCCTCATCACGTTTTTCTACCATGTCAGAGAATATGGAGAGCATACACTTTTAGAAGGTTGCTGGAGCGTTGCATTGCCCAAAAGGCATCCTCCTGTAGGCAAAGACTCCAAATGGGCAGGTGAATGATGTCTTTTCTTAATCTTTGGGGTCCACCACTATCTGATTGTATCCAGAATACCCATCCAAGAAGCAGTAATAAGCATGGCCAGCCAATCTTTCTAGCATTTGATCAATGAAAGGGAGAGGAAAATGATCTTTTCTTGTAGCCTCATTCAGTCTTCTATAATCAATGCATAAGGTTTCATATATGTGATTAATCTGTTGTAGAAGAAGTATTGGCAAGGAACTAAGTTTGGTGTTCATACACCAAAGTAAGTTCAAAAGCCTACAAAATAAACATTTATGCATGATTAACCATTTTTCAAGTTCTTGGGGGACAAGCAACTTCCACTATCAGTGCAGAAAATCATTCAACTTTTTGGAAGTACTATAGATCATCATCAAGGAAAGCACAAAAGCTGAGGAGAATGATGAAGGACTAAGCAAGAAGATGCCAAAAGGTTGTATTGTTACTCAACTGTGTATGCTTTGAAGTGCTTTAGTTGGAAGTTTAAATACACCCCTGCTAATTAGTTTGATTAGTTTAAGTAGTTTGCATTATGTTTATTTACTGCCTCTTCATTTTTTAATTAAGTGATCTAGCCGGAATGTCGACTTCATTTACATCTGCTTAAACTCATGTCTTGTTCCCCTTTGCATGAATAAAAGAAAATATTAAAACAGAAAGTGAAATTGTCCAATTTGATGGGAATAAGAATAAAGTTCAGTGGTGGTATATGCTAGATTGTTCAAGTAAGCTCACTAATAAAAGAGAAGGGTAGAGTGTTCTTTTTAAGTATGAACTTAGGACTGTCTGTGAAATCTTAGTAAATAAAGATCCTTGGAAAAAGAAAGAGCAAGAAGGGAAGTAAGAAAAGCCAAAAATTGGCAACAAAAATGAAAGAAACAAAGAATAAAACTAGACACCAATAGCTTGGACCTTAAGACATATGCCTGTGATGCTTTTTGTGCTAGGATCTGCTTGGAAAATTAGGTTCTAAAGAGTATTTTAAAACTTGGTAACTTGGGTTAATTAATATGGGATTATCAACCGAAAGTCCACTATCAAGAGCAACCTAGTTACAACGCATTTAGTAACCCAAAGAGGTGCTGGGCACCAATGTTCTTAAGAAGAATTGTGAGCCAAGTGTCTGTGGTGAATATGTGTTGACTAAAAAATAAGCTAAAAAGCTACTGCAACACATGACACTAAGCTGCAGTTGAGGAATAAGTTTCTCAGCAAAAGAAAAACAAAAAAAATCAAACATCAAGGATCAATGAATAAAGGTTTCATAGTAGCACCTTAGTTAGCACTTAAAGGAACATCTCAGTCCTGAAAACTAATAAAAGTAGAGCTTCAATTACAATCTGCATGAAATCCTATGCACCTAGACTGAGTGCTTTCAAATAAGGACAAAGATGCTTTGCTGTTTTCTTTCATTTTTCTCATGTTCTACTGCTTGCTTGGGGACAAGCAAGATTTAAGTTTGATGTTGTGATGACAAGTCATTTTAGGCTAGTTTTGCTAGCAATTCTTACTTGTTTTCATTAGGTTTCATGCACTTTCTTGCACTATAAGTAAGTAATTGGTTTGGAATTTCATGTTGTCTTGATTCGATCAAACATTGTTGATTTTATGCATTATCATGAGATTTATACAAGATTTATTTTATTATTATGAAAAGATGCAAAACTTTATAATTTTGGTGAGACTTTGATTGCATGTTTGATTGATGGCAGGTGAAAAGATGAAAAGAAAAAGAATAGAAAGAGGCAGGGCAGAAGAACGAAGCGCTCATTTGGAGAACGTTACGTTCCCCTGCAACATGAACATTGATGCCATGCTCTATTTCAAAGAACACTACACTCTCTAGCGACGCACATGCATACATGACGCTTACGTGTAGGGCAAGCAGTTTGGAAGACCCACGCGTACGCGTGGGTGTGTTCAGCGCTTGTTACAAAAGAGCGCTACGTTCTCTCTGAAAGAGTGCCTGCGACAATTTCAATGTTGGGATTGAAGATTTGCCATTGACGCGCATGCCTGCATGACACGCACGCGTAGATGGGGTATCTGGGAACAAGCACACGTATGCATGAATGGAGCGGCAGCGTGAAAGTGCTGATTTGACATCCACGCGCATGCGCAAAGGACGCGCACGCGTGGGGAGCGCTCATGGTGCAAACGTAGCGCTCATTTAAAGAACGCTACCAAAGGACACGCACGCATGTATGATACGCGCAAGCATGGCTGAGGCTGAAGATAGTGACGACGCGCACGCATGTGTTACGCGTACGCATCGCTAGTGCAAAAATGCAAGGGACGCGAACGCACAAGGGACGCATACGCATAGTTGAATGAGTGCTACGCTCTTTTTGAGAATGCTACATTCTCCTGAAGCTGCATTGAAGTACCTTTTATGACCCACTTCATCAAAGGCCAAAATGCCCACTCCAAGTACTTGATGACTGAATTGGAAAGTGTATAAATAGAGGAAAATTTGATTTCATTAAGGGAGCTTTTTAGTTTTTAGAGTTTTTGGGAGTCTTTGGAGTTTTGAGCTTTTAATTTCTTTTTGTTCTTCATCTTCTGCAATTTTTCTTTTCTGTTTTTTGCTAGAGCAATAACGAACTAAACGCCATTTTCATTAGGGGAAGGAGCTCTATTGTAATTCCAATGAATCAATGAAATTCTTCTTCTTCTCTATTCATTTGTGTAGCTATTGGGTATTTTATGTTTTAATTGTGAATTACTCACTCTGGAAGGGGGTTTAATTAAGTGAATGCTTGTGTGAGCCTCGGAAGGGGAATCACTTGTATTAGAATTGGAGCTCTATCCTTCACTACTCTCTTGATCAACACCATTCGGGAGGAATTGAGATCCTGAGAGTTAGTGTGGCTTATGGATGAGAGAAATGCACTTAACCTCTTCTCATGACAATTAGATCAAGGAATTGGCAAGATTGATTGTGATTAGAGAGATTGGATTGCTGAGGAATTGGGATCCAATCAATTTCAATCTGCCATAGATCTACCCATATGATTGAGAAAGGAGTTGAAACCCATTTGATTCATGAAGGATTATGATATCTCCAATCCCTGATGAATCATTTTCTTTGAATTTATTCAACTTAGATCTCTCTTATTTCACTGTAATTTACATTGTCCAGTTCTATTTGATTCCCAGCACCCAATTCCCTTTATAATTCATGCAATTTAGGTTCCTTGTCATTTAAGTTCCTGCACTTTTACTTTCCTGCAATTTAAGATTCAGTTATTTACATTCCTTGCAGTTTAAGATTCAGTCCTTTTAAATTCTTGCACTTTAAGTTACACCTATTTAAGCTTCCTGCCATTTATTTTCTAAGTTCTTTATATTCTGCAATTTAGATTTCTTGCAAATTACCTTCTGTCAATCAAATTTCACTCAATTCATCAATATTAACTTAACTAAATTCATCACCATATTAAAGTTGCTTGATGAGTCCATATTTTCCGATGTATTTTGGCTTGATTTGGATGGATTCTATCATATGAACTCACACTTAAGCACCAAAATAGCACACTTTTGTGTTTTATCCCTGATTTGATCCTAAATGTGAAAACATGTAATTTTGTGCTTGAAATGAGCAATTTAATTCCACCTTTATTCTATTCGATGCCGTGATATGGTTTGTGAGTGATTTCAGGCCATGGAGGCAAGAATGGATGGCCAAAAGTGGAAGAAAGCATGTACAAGGGAGAAAACATGAAGAAAACAAGGAAAAGCACACACAGCGAAGTGTGCGTGCGCACGGCCCTGCGTGCGAGCGCACAAGCAATAATTTCCATGTGTGCGTACGCACGAGCACCTATGCGTACGCACAGGTCAGCTTTTAGCCGAGTGTGTAGACGCATACATCTGTGCGTCCGCACAGATCCCAACACATGATTTCAATAATGATGCACGTGCTTCTCGAATTCTGAGGCATTTTGGGCCATTTTGGAAGACTTGGATGCTGATTTTGAAGTGCTATATAAGGGGGATTCAACACATTTCAAAGAGAGCTCACTTAGATAGTTTTAGATAGTAATTAGGAGTAGGAGTAGGAGTATTGTAGCATTGCTCTCTTCGGGTTTCACTTTCTATTTCCATTGTAGCATTTTATAGCAAGTTTTGATCTTTGGTTTTGCTTTTTTAATTGTAAATACTCTCAATTTCCTCTTTAATTATATTGTCTTTATTTTCATTTTCTTTGGTTCAGTTACTTTGCTCATATTTGTAATTTTGTGTTTCTTGAAATTTTGATCAATGAATTTTATGTTTCTTGTCTCCTTTATGTTTGATTGCTTGTTTATATTTGCTTTTGTTGATAGTTGGTCATAGTTTTCCATTTTCCTTTACAATTTCCCACGTTTTACTTTTATGCACACAAGGTGTTTGTGAAAATGCCAACTTTAAGTTTTGAGTAGATTTTCCCACCTTGGCTTGTGGTTTGAGTTCCTAGGATACTAGAGTCATAATGTCCGACATTTAGTGGTAATTCTTGGGTAGTTAGTTGACTCTTGTTTCCGTTGACGCTAGCTTTTTATCAACCAGTTTGGTAAGTTAGCTAGGACTTATGGATTAAGGTCAATTATGCTTGCTTGACTTACTCCTCGATGGTTGGGGTTGAGTAGGCGAGATTGACTCATCATAGTTATCATAGTTGTGGTTATGGCAATGATAGGACTCTTAGATTCTCATTCCTAAGTCAAGGCTCTTTTATTGCATTTATAGCATTTTTACTAGTTTTGATCTTGCTCTCTCTTTCCTTGCATTGATTCATAATTTTGCTCATTCCTTGGTTCTTTTATTGCTTTGTTCCTTTAATCTTTCATTTCTTGGTCCAAAACCCTTTTGTCCTCTTAACAACCGAAAGAGAAACACTTTCCAATTGCATCCTAGGGAGAACGACCCGAGGTTGAAGTACTCTTGATCTCGGTTAATTATTGATTTGAAAATTATTATTTGATGTGGGAATTAATTGTTGGTCTAGACTATACTTGCAACGAACATATTCTATTTTGTGAAAATCTATATCGACAATAGTTCTCTTCATCAAATTTGGTGCCGTTGCCAGGGATGCAATTGAGTGCTATCTTTAGGTTGTTGTAAATATGTTGATAGTGTAAATATCTTACTTTTTGGGTTGTTTGGCCATTTTCATTGATATCTAGTTGTTTGTTTTTCTTGTTTATTAATGCCTTTTGTTTTTATTTCCTATTTTCTGTATGAGCTATCACCCTTGTTGCTTGGAGCTTGGTTGTGAGTATTTTGTAGGGTATGATGAATTCAAATTGGGATTGCTTCATGGAGTGGAAGAATCAATTTAGGGAGGAGCCAATTGCGTATGAGCAACACTCATGGCAAACACCTCCCTCATGCTACAATGAGCCAAACTTTCCCCTTTGTGAATATCAAAACCAAGGATATGAGAGATACCCATACATAATCGTCAACCATCAACCCTTTAACCACGACCTTACACACCTCCATGGAATCAAGATACTTATACACCTTACCATCAACCATATGAACCACCACACCCTTATACACCACCTCAACACCCTCACCCACATCATACACCCTTCAACCATGCAACTTTTCTCCTAACTTTCGAACCTTCTTTTCCACCTCAATATGAAGTTTTCCAACCCTTGCCCAAAGAAGAACAAGACCTTCAAGCATTCTTCCAAGGCAAGAAGGGTTCCGAAGGAAGCAAGGGGAGTTCATGGACACCATAGCCGAAGCGGTACACCGCTTGACCTTGCTACCCTTAAGCAATCAAGACATTTCCCTTGAGGAATGTGGAGGAGCAATGAAAGAGTGTAGTGAGGAGGAGAACATGGAGCCTCAAGGAAAGGAAGAGGAGCCAAGTCTTGAGTCGCAAAAAGAGGAGGAAGGTAGAACTAGTGAACCGGAAGAGGTAAATAGAGAATTGAGAAAGTTTGATCAAGAAGTGGATTGCATCATTAATAATTTTTTGTCTACCTTAGTCAACCCCCTCAATGATCTTGAGGAACCATCCCCCTTTTGAGTTTGAGGTAGACAAGGAAGAGCTCGAAAAAGATGGTGAGGAAGAGGTGATCACCCATGAAGTAGAAGTAAGAGTGTAAGAGCTTAATAGGATAATTCCACCCCAAGAAAAAATTGAGTGGGTAACAATTTCATCAATGAGCTTCATAGGACCACATCAATTTGCTCTCTTGGAAATGGATTACCAACTTAAGGTGCTTCTTGGTGTGTCGAATGGTGAAGGAATGGGTGTTGGTTGCCAAAGAAATTCAAAGCATAAGTGGTGCAAAGTCCAATTTGGAGGAGTCCAACATTCAAGCGGGTGCTCAAAAGGTGCTTGGAGAGGTTGTTCATCCAAGGGTACAAGTGAAAATCAACAAGCGTCAAAAACAAGTTTTTTTCTTGATCTGGTGGATACATGGGAATTTGGTTGTATCCGGAATATGCATCCATAAACGAGAGGTATCTATATCCGGATGAAGCATCTACCAGAGCGTCGATACTTGGGAGTGGTTAAGGATCTTTTGGGCAGGCTTTGTTGAGGTCGGTGTAGTCGGTGCACATTCGCCATTTCCCATTTGATTTTTTCACCAAGACGACGTTAGCTAGCCATAGTGGGTACTTGACTTCTCTTATGAATCCTGCCTCCAGTAGTGCTTGTACATGTTCTTCCACAGCTTGGGATCGTTCTGGCCCAAGTTTTTTTCGTCACTACTGTACCGGCCGAGATCCTAGATAGACCGCCAACTTGTGACTCATTAGCTTGGGGTCTATGCCTGGCATGTTTGCGGCTTTCCATGCGAAGAGATCGACATTATCTCGTAAGAACTGTACTAGTAATTCTTTTGCGTCTCCCTTCAGGATCGTGCTAATATTAGTTGTTTTGTCCAAGGTATCCCCGATCTGAACTTTCTCTATTTTTCCTTCAGGTTGTGGACAGAGTTCTTCACGTCTCTGAACTCCACCAAGCTCAATTGTATGGAAATCTTCTACTCTACCTCTAAGGTTTAGACTTTCGTTATAACAGCGGCGTGCCATCTTTTGATCTGCTTTTATCGTGGCTATCCCTTCTGTAGTTGGGAATTTCATACATAGATGTGGAGTCGAGACTATTGCGCCGAGTTGATTTAGTGTTGTCCGACCTATTAGGGCATTGTAGGCTGAACTCACGTCAACCACAATGTAGTCTATCTTGAGTGTTCTGGATTGGTTCCCTTTTCCGAAGGTTGTATATAGCGACACATATCCCAGTGGTTGTACTGGGGTATCTCCCAGTCCGAACAGCTGTTCGGGTATGCTCTAAGCTCCTTTTCTTCTAAGCCGAGTTTGTCGAAGGCAGTTTTGAATAAGATGTCGGCAGAACTCTCTTGGTCTATTAATGTGCGGTGGAGATTGGTGTTTGCCAGTATGATGGTGATGACCATGGGATCGTCGTGTCCGGAGATGATACCGGATGCGTCTTCTTTGGTGAACGTGATTGCAGGGATGTCAGGTGCTTCCTCCTTCCCTTCGACATGATATACTTCTTTGAGGTATCTTTTGCAGGATGATTTGGAGATTCCACCTCCTGCAAATCCTCCGTGTATCATATGGACATGTCTTTCTAGCGTACGAGGTGATCGCTCAGCTCGTCCGACATCTTCATCTCTTTGTCTTTTTCTTTGTTTATCATCTCGGGTGGCTAGATACCGATTTAGTTTTCCTTCCCTTACTAACTTTTCTATGATGTTTTTTAAGTCGAAGCACTCGTTGGTGGAATGTCCCAGACCCGATGATATTCACAGTATTCATTCTGATTTCCTCCTCCTCTTTTGCCTTTGAGTGGTCGAGCTGGGGGTATCTTTTCTATGTTACAGACTTCTTTGTAAATATCCACAAGGGACACCCGAAGAGGGGTGTAATTATGATACTTTTTGATTTTTTTGCCCGTTCGATCTTCCTTCTTCTTGAATTCTTTATCTTTATCTCGGTAGGTGAAACCGGATTTCGAGGCTTCTCCAAGTCAGGAATTTTCTTCCATGTTGATGTACTTCTCTGCCCGCTCTTGTACCTCATCTAGGGATGTGAGATATTTCTTTGATATAGATTGGCTGAAAGGTCCTTCTCGTAGGCCGTTGATGAGGCCCATGACGACAGCCTCTGTTGGTAAGCTTTGTATGTCTAGGCACGTTTTGTTGAATCTTTCCATGTAGTTGCGAAGACTTTCCCGATCTCCTTGCTTGATACCTAGTAGACTGGGGGCGTGCTTAGCCTTGTCTTTGTGGATGGAGAATCTGGCCAGGAATTTTTTGGCCAGGTCGTCAAAGTTGGAGATGGACTTTGGAGGTAGGTTGTCGAACCATCTAATTGCTGTCTTCATGAGAGTCGTTGGAAAAGCTTTGCAGCGAACGGCGTCTGAGGTGTCGGTGAGGTACATTCTGCTTCTGAAGTTGCTGAGGTGATGGTTGGGATCTGTAGTGCCATCATACAAAGTCATATCTGGAAGTTTGAAGTCTTTAGGGATTTTAGTCTTCATGATTTCCCTAGTGAATGGATCTTGATCTTTGCGAGAGTTGTCTTCAGGGGTGGTCCGTGTAGTCTTTGCTTTGAGATCGGCTTCAAGTTGTAGAAGTTTATCTTCTAATTCTCGACGTCGCCTTTCCTCTCTTTGTAGATCTTTGCCGACTTCTTGCTGGTAGTGGCTTTCTTTTTCGAGTTGCTTTAGGCGATCTTGAAGTGCTTCTATTACTCCCGGATGTGATGAGTTTTTGTCTCCGTTAGATTTCGGAGTGTCCTTTGGTGTGGCACCTGTGTTTTTGTGCAGCGTTCTGTCCTCTAAATCTGAGTTGTGGTCGTTATCCTATTCGTCCGCCATGGTGATGGGATGACTTCCAGGTCCCCGGCAATGGCGCCAATGTTCCGAGGGTTACCTGAAACAGTAGGTCGATCTCAGATGAGATCTTCTGTACTGGTCGGAGATGATTTGTCCGGCTGGCTGGTAGCAGCCGGAGCTGTTGTGTCTGACTTGTTGGACTGGCTGCACTTCTGATCCTTGGTCACCGGAGGGTGGGGGGTACCTGCAAGAGACTCCGATGCTTAAGTTAGCACGGGTATTAAGCAGGTTTGTTGTAGAATCAGAGTATGAGTTATACCTGGGTGCTCCAGTGTATTTATAGTAGTGTGGGCTGTCCTTTCTGATAAGATAAGTTAGTTATCTTATCTTATCTTATCTTATTTTGGGTGAAGTCAGCTTATCTTCAAGGGAACCGCCTTTATCTCTATAGGCTTGGATTGCCTTTGGATTTGGGTCGTGTTCCTCTATTTGGGCCCTTTACTGGGCTTTCCTGTTGATTTGGTCAATCTCTTTAAGAAGAGATCGGGTAGTCGGACCTGAAGAGGTCGGTCGCCATGTCGCTAAGCATCCCGGGTCGGACAGCTCGACCCAGGGTATGAACAATATCCATGAAGAAAAAAAGGTCTGCAAGAAACAATACAACCCCTACCCTAACAAGCAAGGAGAAGCAAGCTAACAACAATAACAGAAAGCCTGTTAGGAGGAATTCAAATCCGAGGGCACTAATCAACTGTCAAGCTAATTATAGTAAAGAAGCCCTTGTTGGGAGGCAACCCAACCGTTAGCATAGTACTTTCAATTTCCTTTCATTTATTTTAGTTTGATTTTATATTATGGATTTTCCTTTGCTTTTTGAAGTTTGTGATCATGTGTAGCACTTAGAACAAAGACAGAGACACTCAGAAGTGAAAACAGAACACCCTGGAGAGAGCCCCTTGCTGCTGTTGAACGCCAGACAAGTAGGAAGATGGGCGTTCAACGCCCATTCAAGAGTTGAGAAGAGCCACTCCTTGATCCCCTTTGGGCGTTCAACGCCCATTAAGGAGTAATTGCTGGCGTTGAACACCAGGATAGAAAGGGAGATGGGCATTCAACTCGCATGGAGGAGTACTGATGGATGAGAATTTGCACCAATTTGGATTTTTCCACTTAAAATAACTTCCGTTGCAAGCATAGACCAAACCGGCAACCAACTCCCAACATCAAAGTTTAAATTTTCAAATGCAAAATATAACCGAGAGTAATTAAACCTCGGGTCATTCTCCCTAGGAATGCAATTAAGATGTCACACTTTCGGTTGTAAGGAAAGGGGTTTTGAAATCAAAGAACAAAAAATTAAAAGAACTTAAGAAATAAAAGAACTAAGAGATGGTCAAAATTGAAATTAATGCAAGTGAAAAGGAAGTAAGGTTAAAACTAGTGAAAATGCTATAAATGCATAAAAGAGGCCTTGACTTGGGAATGAGAATTAAGAAATCCTATCATTGTCATAACCACAACTATGGCAACTATGATGAGTCAATCTCGCTTGTCAACCCCTAACATCGAGGAGTAAGTCAAGCAAGCATAATTGACCTTAATCCATAAGTCCTAGCTTACTTACTAATTTCTTAGTAAAAAGCTAGCGTCAATGGAAACAAGACTCAACTAACTACCCAAAAATTACCACTAAATGTATCCTAGGAACTCATTTCCCAAGCCAAGGTGTGAAAATCTACTCAAAACTCATAATTGGCATTTTCACAAACACCTTGTGGGCATAAAAATAAAATATAGTAAATTTTGCAAAAGATAATAAAAACTATAACAAAAATATTCACAATATCAACAATAAACAGGCAATCAAACAAATATAAACCATAAAAGACTAGATTCATCAACCAAAACTTCAAGAAACCAAAATTGCATATATTAACAAGTAACTTGAACTATGAGCAAAATGTAACAAGAGTAGTAAAATTAAAGAGAGGATTAAAGAGTACTTAAAATAAAGATGAACAAAATCCAAGCTCAAAACTTAAACTATAAAATGCTACAATGAAATCTATGTAAAACCCTAAGAGAAAATTTTCTATCTACACTACTCCTACTCCTAATGCATTTTCTACCTAATCTAACCTAATGGAAACCTAATAAAACCTAATGCCTTGATATGTGATGTTGTCCCCTTCATATACCCTTGAAATTTAGCTTCAGCACATTCAAAACTGGGCCAAAAGGCCCTCAAAATCGCGAGCCATGTGCTTCATTAATGAAGTCACACGCTGGTACCTGTGCATACGCACACTTGACTGTGTGCTTCTCCTTGTTTTTCTTCATGTGTTCTCCCATTTTGCATGCTTTCTTCCACTTTCTACTAACCAATTCTTGCCTAATTGACCTGAAATCACTCACAAAACATGTCACGGCATCAAATGGAATAAAAGTGGGATTAAATTGCTCAATTTAAGAAAAAAAATATATGTTTTCACATTTAGGTTCAATTTAGGGATAAAACACAAAAGTATGCTATTTTAGTGCTTAAGTGTGAGTTTATGTGATGAAATTCATCCAATTTATGTCAAAATTTATCATTAAATATGGACTCATCAATTACTATCTGGCATTGAACGCCAGAAAAGGAAGAGTCTGGGCATTCAACGCCCTTGAAGGAGCAACCAGGGCCAGTATTTTAGCCCGCAATAGGCGTTCAACGCCCATTCCAGGCATTGAATGCCAGATAGGGGGCAAGCAACTCTAATTTTGAAGCTACTCAGCCAGTGGGTCCCACACAAACCCCACCCACCCCACCTTTCCTTCTCTCTCCTACTTTTTCAACCAAGTTTTCTTTGCTTGAAGACAAGCAAAGTTTTTAAGTTTGGTGTTGCAGAGTAAGCTCTGGGTTTATGTTATCATCAATGGCACCAAAAGAAGGTGAATCATCTTCATGGAAGATCAGTAGCCACTATAACTAACGTGGTTAAGTTTCATTATCCCTTCCTTTATCTTATTTCCTGTTTTTATTCTAAGTTTACATTATCACTCTTAGGATTCCTTTGCTTTAGTAGTTTATTTTCAAATTTTTTTTGGGTTTAAGATATCTTCTGTACCCCGCAACAAGCTTAAAAGAAAATTTTTGAAAAAGAAGTAGTAAAATACATGAGATCTTGAGTTATATCATAAGTTATTTCAATTAATTAGATGTGGTGCCCTTGCATTTACTTTTTGAATGTATGAATTAACCGTGCATAATTGATATTGAAGTTGAGCATATTGACTCTTGAAGAATAGTGAATTTAGAGAAGTATTATTGGTTCTCTGAAAAATCAAAATATTGATTCTTAAAGCAAGAAAAAGCAGCAAAAAGAAAAAGAAATAATAAAAATCTCAGAAAGAATAAGAAAAGAGCAAGGATCCAAGGCTTTGAGAATCAATGGTTAGGAGGGTCAAAAATTGGCCTAAACAGCTCAAATGAGTTGCTATCCCTAACTAAATGCTTGTGGTGTGAAGGTGTCAAGTAAAAAGGTTAAGACTGAGCAGTTAAAGTCGTGATCCAATACAAAAGAGTATGCTTAAGAACTCTGGGCACCACTGTTTGGGAATTTAAGCAAAGCTAAAGTCGAATCCAAAGGGTTCACCCAGTTAAGTGCCTATGGTGTTTATGTATCTAGTGGTAATACGGGAAAACAAAACGGTTAGGGTCACGGCTAGGCTCAAAAAGGTGCAAACTACTATAAATAACTAACTTATCTCAAGGGAGGTCACTCCACACTACTATAAATACACTGGAGCACCCAGGTATAACTCATACTCTGATTCTATACAAAAAACCTGCTCAAAGCTCGTGCTAACTTAAGCATCGGAGTCTCTTGCAGGTACCACCACCCTCTGGTGATCAAGGATTAGCAACATCTCAAGGCTCAGCAAGTCGGATACGACAGCTCCAGCCACAACAGCAGATCTCCTCCGAGATCGACCTTCAGTTTCAGGCAACCCTCGGAATATTGGCGCCGTTGTCGAGGAACCTGGAAGTCATCCCAACATCATGGAGGACAACCTTGACAATGATCACAACTCTGGCTTGGAAGACAGAATGTCGCATAAGAACACGGGTACCATACTAAAGGATACACCTCAAAATAAGGGAGATAAACAACCCCCAAACACCGAAATCTTGGAAGCTATCCATGAGCCACAGCATCGACTTAAACAGCTTGAACAAGAAGCCGACCGGCAGCGAGAGGCTGAGCGAGACCTTAGGAGAGAAACAAGACGGCATCGAGAGATGGAGGACAAGCTCCTAAAGTTCGAAGCTGATCTCAAAACTAAGACCACTGAATCTAGCCACGAAGATAGCCCCCACAAGGACCAAGACCCGTTCACAAAGGAGATCATGAAAGCTAAAGTTCTGAAGGACTTCAAAGCCCCTGACATGACCTTGTACGACGGTACATCTGATCCAAGCCATCATCTCAGCAATTTCAGATGTCGGATGTATCTTACCGATGCCTCAGATGCAATCCGTTGTAAAGCTTTCCCGACCACTTTGAATAAGACGGCAATAAAGTGGTTCGACAGTTTGCCACCAAGATCAATAGCATGCTTCGATGACCTCGCCAAAAAATTTCTAGCTAGATTCTCCATCCAGAAAGACAAAGCCAAGCATGCCTCAAGCCTGCTAGGGATTAAGGAAGGAGATCGGGAAAGCCTTCGCAACTACATGGAAAGATTCAACAAAGCATGTCTGGACATACAAAGTTTGCCAATAGAAACAGCCATCATGGGTCTCATCAATAGCTTGCGAGAAGGACCCTTTAGCCACTCCATATCCAAAAGGCACCCCCACATCTCTGAATGAGGTACAAGAGCGGGCAGAAAAGTACATTAATATGGAGGAGAACTCTCGATTAGGAGAAACCTCAAAATCCAGATTCTCCTACCCATCTCGGGACAAGGATAAAGAGTCCAGGAAAAAAGAAGACCAGCCTACTAAAAAACCTAGAAAATACCACAACTACACTCCCCTCAGGGTGTCCCTTGTGGATGTCTACAGAGGGATATGCAGCATTGAGAAGATCCCGCCCCCTCGTCCGATTAAGCATAAAAGATGAGGAAGTCGGATAGAGTATTACGAATACCACCGAGTCTACGGGCACCCTACCAATGAGTGCTATGATCTAAAGAACGTTATAGAAAAGCTAGCCCAGGAAGGAAGACTAGACATATTCATGGCCAACAAAACAGATGAACCGTAGAAGAGAAGAAGGGATGAAGAGATCGGACGAAGGAAGCTCTGCATTAGTCGACCAAGGAAGCTCTGCAGATATACTATTCAAATCCGCCTTCGACAAGCTCGGCTTACAGGAAAAAGAACTCAGAGCATATCTGATAAACCACTATTTTATGGTTTATCTTGTGTTTAATTGAGTGGTTTCGTCAAGTCTTCACCCACTTATTCATACTAACTGCGTGATTTTACACTTTCCTTCCTAGTATTGTTTTATGGTTGAAAACTTGCCTCCTAGAGATCTTTAATTAGTATATTTTAATTCTCCTTTATAACATTTGATGCTGTGATCCGTGTGTTAAGTGTTTCAGGCTTTATAGGGCAAGAATAGCTTAGAGAATAAAGAGGAAGCTTGCAAAAAAGGATGGAACACAAGAAACTAAGGAGATGACCAGTAGACACCGACGCGCGTGCATGGCTCACGCGAGAGAGTGTAGAATGGAGAAAATTGCAGCGACGCGTACGCGTGCCTGAAGCGTACGCGTGGATTGGAGTTTGCACGAATAACGCAAACGCGTGGACGATGCGTACGCGTGACAAGGAAAATCGCTGAATGACGCGCACGCATGGACGACGCGTACGCGTGACCTGCGCGATCTGCAGAATTAACAGAAAATGCTGGGGTTGATTTCGGGCCGCGTTTTGACCCAGTTTTTGGCCCAGACACACAGAATAAAGCCAGGGAACATGCAGAGACTCGACACAGATTAGATACAAACCTTTAGACGACTTCACATATTCTCGTTAGGATAGTTTTAGGTTTTTAGATCTGAATTTAGAGAGAATTACTTCCCCTCTAGGTTCACTTTACATTCATTGCTTTTGCTTTTAGATATTGAAGAGTCATTACCTCCGTTGAAGACATTATTCTAGTTTGTTTCTTTACTTACTCTTTTATTTATTTATAACATATTCTTAATTCTTGCTTAGAGTAGTAATTGGATTATTTTCATGGATTGTTAATGCAGAGAATTACTTTTATTTTTAATTAATTTTGAATCCCTATTTTTATTTAATTCATCATGTCTTCTTATATTTTTATGAGCGTTATATTCATGTCAATGGATTAGACTCCATACTTGACATGGGGGTTGATTAAAAGGAGATACTTGAGTTGGACGGCTTAAGTGCTGATCAAACTGGAAGTTGTTGGCTAGTTTTGTATTTACTAATGCTAGACCTTCCCAAGGGAGAGGACTAGGATTTGCGAATAAGAGTTAGCTCAATCACTTGACTTTCCTTTATTTAGTAAGGGTTAACTAAGTGAAAACAACAACCTTTTTAAATACTACACTTAAGAGACCCTAACAAGGATAGAACTTCCAATTAATCATTCTCCCAATCAAGGCCTTTTATCTAGAATATTAATAATCATTCTTAGTTTTTATTGCTTTAATTTACAATTATTTAATTATATATCAACCAAACTCAAACTCTCTCGGAAAATTTCTAATTAATAAATTAGCATCCTTTCTTGCAACTCGTTGGGAGACGACCTGGGATTCATACTCCCAGTATTTTTATTCTAAAATTTTTGTGACACCCTTTTTAAATTGGTGAGGCGGATTTAGCTGGTTAAGAGCTATACTTGCAACGCTGTTCTCTTATTAAAAATCTCTTAATTGGCCTAACTTCTGTCACATACCAATATCCAAATAGCCTATTCGGGCTAGGAGACGCCCCAATTCAGCCATTAGGGTACATCCCAGTACACACAACCTTTGGAAAAGGAACTAGGTCTAGGACGTTAAGCATAGACTACATTGTAGTCGATGTGAGCTCAGCCTACAATACTCTAATAGGTCGGACAACGCTGAACCAACTCGCCGCTGTGGTCTTCAATGCACACCTATGCATGAAATTCCCAACCCTGGAAGGGATCGGTACCATAAAGGGAGACCAAAAACTCGCGCGACGCTGTTATAATGAAAGTCTGAACCTTAAAGGTAACCCCAGAGGAAAGGAAATCAATACCATAGAACTCGAGGGAATTTGAGCTCATGAGGAAGTCCACCCTCAACCGGAAGGTGAGACCGAAGAAGCTCGAATCGGAGACACTCAAGACAAAATAACAAACGTAGGGGCGAATCTATGAGAAGACCTAAAGGAACTGCTGATAAAGCTACTAAAGGATAACTCCGACCTCTTTGCATGGAAGGCCTCCAACATGCCCGGTATTGATCTCGGACTAATGTGCCATAAGTTAGCCGTATATCCAGGATCTCGGCCAGTACAACAGAAACGTAGGAAACTCGGCCCAGAGAGGTCGCAAGCTGTAGAGGAGCAGGTACATGCCTTGCTGGAGGCATGATTCATAAGGGAGGTAAAATATCCATTTTGGCTAGCCAATGTAGTATTGGTCAAAAAGTCAAATGGGAAATGGCGGATGTGCACTGATTACACCGACCTCAACAAAGCCTGCTCGAAGGATCCTTACCCACTCCCGAATATAGACACACTAGTCGATGCTTCATCAAGATACAAGTACTTCTCCTTCATGGACGCTTACTCGGGATACCACCAAATCTCGATGTATCATCCTGACCAGGAGAAAACCTCGTTCCTAACCCCAAGAGCAAACTACTGTTACGTAATCATGCCCTTCGGACTCAAGAACGCAGGGGTTACATAACAAAGACTGATGAACAAAGTCTTCGCCAATCACATTGGAAAGCTAATGGAAGTTTATGTCGATGACATGTTGGTAAAAACACAAAGGGAGGAAATGCTGCTGTCCGACCTCACTGAGTGTTCAAAACCATAAGAAAGCATATGATGAGACTTAATCCCATAAAATGCACTTTCGCGGTAGAAGCTGGCAAATTCTTGGGCTTCATGCTCACCCAAAGAGGAATCGAAGCAAACCAAGATAAGTGCCAGGCCATACTTCGCATGAAAAGTATGACCTGTGTCAAAGAGGTCTAACAGCTCAATGGAAGACTAGCGGCTCTCTCTAGATTCGTAGCTGGATTAGCCTTAAGATCTCTCCCCTTCTATGCAACATTAAGAAAGGGAAAGAGGTTTGAGTTGACCCCAGAATGCGAACAAGCCTTCCAAGATTTCAAAAAATTTTATGGAGCAACCACCCATCCTTACCCGACCTCGGGAAGGCGAAGAACTCATACTATACCTCGCCGTAGGAAGCCGGGCAATAGCTTCAGCACTAAACAGAAAAGACGAAAGTGGGCAACAACCCATCTACTTCATCAGTAAGGCTCTACAAGGGGCTGAACTAAACTATCAAAAGATAGAAAAGGTCACTTACACCCTCATACTCACTTCTCGATGACTTCGCCCGTACTTCCAAGCTCACACCATCAGAATACGGACTAACCAGCTCATAAAAGGTATTTTACAGAAAACAGATTTAGCTGGAAGAATCCTACAATGAGCAGTCGAGTTATCAGAATTCGACCTCAAATATGAAGCTCGGACAGCTATTAAGTCACAGTATCTAGCCGACTTCATTGCGAAATACGCTGACACCCCGAGTACCCCTATAGAGTGGAACCTTTATGTGGACGGCTCCTCAAACAAAGTCGGGAGTGGAGCAGGCGTGATCCTAGAAAGTGATCAAGGAACCCAACTCGAACTCTCCTTAAGGTTCAAATTCCCTGCTTCAAATAATCAAGCCGAATACGAAGCTCTGTTGGCTGGTTTGAAACTGACTAGGGAAGTAGGAGCTCAAAGGCTTACCATCTTTAGCGACTCCCAAATAGTCACCTCGCAAATAGAGGGGAGCTACCAGGCCAAGGATCCTACTATAAGGAAATACTTAGACAAGACCAGAGAACAGCTCAGAGATTTCATGGGATATGAGATCCGACATATACCCAGAGAACAAAATGTCCGAGCTGATGCACTTTCGAAACTAGCCAACACCAAACCAGGGGGCAATAATAGAAGCCTCATCCAAGAAACACTACAAAATTCGTCAACCACGGAAGAGAAAAAAGTCCTAAACATATCAGACCAGGACCAAGGGTGGATGACTCCTATAGTCAGCTATCTCAAGTCGGAAATACTTCCCAAAGACAAAAAAGAGGCAAAAAGACTAATACGAGAAGCACAGTACTATACCATAGTACACGACGTCATATATAGGAGAGGAATCTCTACGCCCCTCCTAAAATGTGTCCCGACCTCCGCTACAAGGGAAGTTCTCGAAGAATTCCATAGTGACATGTGCGGCAACCACCTTGGGGCGCGATCTCTTTCTAAAAAGGTACTCCGAGCTGGATTCTACTGGCCGACCTTGCAAAAGGAAGCAACAGAGTTTATCAAAACATACCCCCCATGCTAGAAGCACGCAAACTTTCACATCGCACCACCCGAAGAACTCATTTGTGTCACTTCACCCTGGCCATTCGCAAAATGGGGGCTTGACCTCATCGGAACCTTCTCCCTATGATCAGGGCAAGTCAAGTTCCTCATTGTTGGAATAGACTATTTCACAAAATGGATTGAGGCAGAACTTTTGGCCATTGCCACTGCCCAAAGAAGTCGGAAGTTCTTATACAGAAACATTGTTGCAAGGTTTGGGGTGCCACACTCCATTACCACAGACAATGGCACTCAATTCACCGACACGTGCTTTAGAAATTTGGTAGTTGATTTGAAAATAAGCACCAGTTCACCTCTGTAAAGCACCCTCAAGCCAATGGACAGGCAGAAGCCGCCAACAAAGTCATACTGGCCGGGTTACATTACAAGAAAATAAGCTTTCTGCCACGCTTTAAAGGCATGCCGAAAAGTGCAAAAAAGTGTGTCGATAGCTTTTTGCCACGCTTTTTGAGCTTTTGGCACGCTTTTGAAAGGATCACATCTGCCAGTGTGCCGGTTGCTCTATCGCCACGCTTTTGTGGATCTATCGGCACGCTTTTTTTTGTTGGCACGCTTTCATCTCTTGCCACGCTTAAAAAGTGTGGCCATAGGTCTTAACCTATAGGTACGCTTAGAAAGCGTACCGAACAGTGCACATATCGCCACGCTTTTAAAACATCCCAGAATGTTTGTTTTGGGTACTCTTTGAAAACGTACCGATAGGGAAAGATATGGCTACACTTTTTAAAGCGTGGCGATAGCCAGTTATACGGCCACACTTTAAAAGTGTGGCAATAGCCTTATAAATTTTTTTAAAAAAAAAATCCTTTTTCTTATTTTTACCTGCAAAATATAAATTTTCAATCCTTTTTTATTACCAAACCTACAAATATAGTATGCAATTTTTAGTACAACAGAAATCAAACAATAATTAGTGACATAATTTTTGCGATAATTGTTTTATACATTAAAAAACTAATACTCAAATACAAAATAAATCTCAAGTTCGAATTCCAAAACTAAAAATTGAAAAAAAAAATACAAAAACAATACAACTTAAGCTCAGTCTCATTACAATTAGCAGCAAGGTTTTCAACTTCAACCAGAATACTGCAAAACCATTCAATTTTTCTGCATAAATATAAGCTCAGTCTCATTAATTACGAGTAAATTTTCCAACACAAGCTCCTGAGCTAATGATCATTCACTTAAACAAAGAGAGAACAGAGATATAGTTCTTTGTTCATCTTTTAATGCATGCATATATACATTTATTTTCTACTTTGAAACCAATTCTGGAACAAGAAAGATGATCATTCCCATTCAATGAAGTGAATTTACTTGCCAAGCATACTAGAGAGAAATTTAACATAAAAAAAAAGGGATCAACCAGTACACTTCAAATAATAAATGTATTAAAAGCAGTTCGTAAACTAATGTGACTAAAAGGATATATATCAAGTTTGAAAAAAAGTGTTAAGACATACTTGGCAAAGTCCTTTGGCTTCTTGCTGAGACCAAAAGGATCATAACCATAGCTGCATCAACAAATATCAAAGAAAATTTAAGCAAAACAAGTCAAAGTTTCACAATGTTTGTGATTCAAAGGGGACTAGCTAGAGAAGAATCCACATACTCTCCAGGCACTTCTCCAGTCAAGTATGGTAGGATCTTGGATCAGTCCAAGAGACCCTCTGGCAAGAAGATCCTTTTGTCAGGACCTGTCACCAAATGAAAGCAATGATCAGAAACTAGTTTTCTACCTTGAATTGTACAACTAGAGTATATAAAAAAAACTTTGTTAGTTCATTACAAGAACTTAATTAGGACTAATTAGGAGATTATAGGCTATAGCAATAAGTTACCCTCCTCTTACTGCTAAGTCAAACTTTGTTAGTTCCTTCTCTTCCTTTCTCTGTTACCATATTTCAACAAATTACATTGTCAAAAGAACACAACCATGTCTATACTCTATAGACTTGTTAGCTACTTTGGTTCTCTTAGTTTATTTGCATATTCTATACTGAATTTTCGCTAAAAAGAATACTTATAATTTAATAAAAAGTAGTTCATGTAGAAGTTTTTCTAGTAAGTAGATTAGATATGGTAAAGAACAAAAGAAAGAAAGGATGTGAAGATAGGAGCAACCACTTACCATACCACTTGGTGAGTTCATCATTGGCAAGAGTGACAGTAGCATCATCTTTCTTTGAAGGAGGAGCTGGTGCTGCCTTCTTCTTACCATAGAGAGCCACAGTCTCTAAGGTGGCAGGGCTAGAAGCTGATGGTGCTGACCTTACTGCATCACTCAACTTGATGGGGTTTCCAAGCATCTCTGAAACTGGTCAAAACAATAGCATCGTCACAGACACGCTGAAAAACACACATACACATTCAAAAATTACATGAAAGTGCTTCATTGATTAGTTCAGATACGGTTTTCAATGCACTAAAATAAAAAATAAAAATCCAAGCTTATTAAAACTGAAAAAACAGATTAGAAAATTAAGTAGGAGAGGTGATTACTGAAAGCCATGTTGTAGGGTATAGATCTGAGTTAGGGTTTTGATGGTTGGAATCGGTGAGTTAGTGGAAGTCCAAGATAAATTAAGAACTGCAAATAATTACGTGCAAGGCAGTGAGGAACTTATTACATTGTGTTTAATGAAGATGGATTAGTGAACCTATATGGCAAGCAAAACAGAAGCAAATTAAGGCTGCTAATTTGTTCATTCTTTCACAAAGTACCAAGGTTTAATCATACACAAGCAAATTAATAATCTATTTGGACAGAACTGATCACAAAGATTAATGAGCTCCAGCTGAATTTAATCAAGCTTAATGACACACTGGATTTTCACCTTATAAAGAAGGAAAACCAGCAGTAATCTTAACACTGAGAAAGATAAGAGAGGGAAAAACAAACCTTGCCCTTCAGTATCACGACATTGAAATTGCTGCCGGTCCTCCTCACAAGAAAGCGGTAAAGCTGATCATGTTGCGCCAAATCAAAACCGTCCAAATCCATAATTTGATACAGAACAAATAAATCTCTAAAACAGTCAAAATTTGCACAATTAAAATTAGAACTAAATAAGGATAACAAATCAACAATAATCAGAACATGTTTCAATTAAAATCAGAATAAATAAAAAACAAACAAGGAGAACAAAGCAACAATAATCAGAACATATTTTAATTAAATTCAAAATAAATCAGACCCAAACTTGGAGAACAAATCAACATTATATGTAACTAAAATAAAAACATATCAAAACCAAACAAATAGAACAAATAATATTCAGAAGTTCAGAACAACAGATCAACCTTATAAATTATAATAACAAGTTCTGAACAAATCTAGCATTATAAATTATAATAACAAAGTTTAGACCTTAATCCTACTTTAGAAAAAAAAGTTTAGAAGCATTACCAGAACCAGTCCACCAACTCTTGCTCTGACAGAGATATCAACTCCCCTCTCACAATTTTATTGATCCCTTCCACCACAGCAACTGTTGAGAATGCCCAACAACTCCCTTCACAATAAAACCCAAAACATCAAATCAAATCCTTTTAGGGGAATTAATATTATAGAGCATCAAAATTAAACTTTAATTTAATGTGCTAACCACATTGGCCTTGATCCTTAAGGGGGGAGACAACGCCCTTCTCCCTCCAATCAACAGAAGCAGAACTATCTTTGGGGAGAAAGCTTCCAATTGTTTTCCCATACACTTCACAAGTAGAGAAGTGAATAAGCCTCTTGTTATTCTCAGAGCAGTACTTCACCTGAAACAGAAACAACACATCAAAAATCAAAATCACACATCCCATTCAGCTCCAACATGAATATTTGGCCTTTAATTATTTACAATTTGACCTAATCACATGAAGAACATGTACCACTGGGAGAGGCGAGCAGAACTGCAACAGAGAGAGGTGAGCAGAACCGCGACAGAGAGAGGCGAGTAGCACGACGACCAGAACGGCGAGAAGGACAACAAGAGGAATGGCGAGCTGGCTAACACAACGACGAACCAGTGAGATAGATGGTGACGTGATGGAGGTTAGGGTTTTCTGGGTGCGATGAAGGGTTGGGTTCCAGAAGGCTGGGTTCCAGAAGATGAAGATGAGGGTGGGTTTCAGTGATGAAGATGACGATGGACGCCGAAGGAAGCTGCTGGGTTCGAGAGTGAAGATGAAGTGACGGCGCAATAGGGTTTGAAAGGGAATTTTAGGGTTAAAAAGATTTTAGGGTTTGAAAGGGAATTCTTTGACTCTGTTCTAACTTTTATCAAAACCAAAGAAACCAAAAAATTCAAATGATAACATTTAAAGTTTTAATTCATACTTTGATATCAAATTTAGTTTAAATATGAATATTGAGTTTACGTTAAATACTTTTGATTCTAAATTATAATTTGTTATATTTTTTAAGAATTTTAAATAACTAATTATTAATACAATGTACAAATTGTGAAATTGATCAAATTATCTTAAACTAATTTTGTTAAGTATAATTTGGTAACATAAGAATTAGGTGTACTCTAACAAAGTTATGTGATTTAAAAATAAACAAATTATAAAATAAATACACATTTTGTAATGAAAAAAAAGATACTGGAAAAAGAAGAAAAAAATATTGAATGGTGAAAAAATAAAATCACAAATCATCTTAAAATTTAGGATTAAAAATAAGTTAAGTGTGAAAATTTGAAAATTATCATTTAGGGTAAAAATTTAAAAACTTAGGAAAAAAAAGTTAAGTGTGAAAAAAAATAAGTGGGAAATTAAATTTTAGTGGAGGAAACTCTATCGGCACGTTTTTTTACGGTACCAAAATAAACACACTATAGCCACGCTTATAAAGCTTGCCGATTTCCTTCAAGCGTGGCAAAAAAACAGGTGGCCAAAATTTTAATCAGTGGCCACCCACTGTAAAAACATGCCAATTTTGCTCTATCTCCACGGTTTTCAAGCGTGGCAGTAAAAAAGCGTGGCCAAATTTCAAGTGGGCACCCTCGTAAAAGCGTGCCGATTTCCCTCTATGGCCATGCTTTTCAAGCGTGGCAAAAAAAAGCGTGGCCATAGACCACTTTTCGGCACACTTTAAAAGCGTGGCAAGAAAAAAGTGTGCCGACAGGCCTTTTTTCTTGTAGTGTTAAAACGGAGACTACAAGACGCTAAGGGAGCTTGGGCTGAAGAGCTCCCACAAGTCCTATGGGCATACCGGACAACACCACATTTAACTACTGGAGAATCACCATTCTGACTTGCTTAAGGAATGGAGGCAATGATTCCCGTGGAGGTAGAAGAAGGATCTCCCAGAATGATCCTCTACAATGAAGATACCAACTCCCAAGCTCAAAGGGAAGAGCTCGACCTACTTCCTGAAGTCCAAGAAAGAGTTCAGATTAGAGAGGAATCTCTAAAGTGTCGAATGGCTCTAAGGTATAATCGGAAGGTAATCCAGTGAAGCTTCACCACCAATGATCTCATCTTAATCCGAAATGATATCGGAGCAGGTCGGTCAGGAGAAGGAAAGCTAGAAGCTAACTGGAAAGGACCATACCGAGTAGCAGAAGTACTGGGAAAAGGTTACTACAAGGTGTCCGACCTCGAAGGGCGAGAGCTACCAAGGTCATGGCATGCCTGTAACCTAAGAAGGTACTATAGCTAGAAAATAGTAAAGATCTTAGGTCAAGGTGCACTCTTTTTCCTGAAAAGGTTTTTTAATGAGGCGCCAGGCCGAGATCTAAAAAACTGCCCGACCTAGAAGGGTAAGTACTAGTATGTATACACTTTTATTTATTTTTTTTATCTTATTATCATTTAAAAGTTATCAATTCCCTAAAAAGTTTCCTACCAAGATGCATTAATCTAAGCTCATAAAACGCAAAATTCATCGCCCGATTACAAAGAGGTCGGCAAGGTGAAGTGATAGAAGCAAGTTAGTGCAAGAAGTTATAAAAAGTAACCTATAAAAAGCGACCTGACGAGGTCTGACTAAAAATGGATTACTAAAAATAACTTAAGAAGGCCCGACAGAGAAGTCAGACCAATGAAAGGATCACTGAAAAGGGACAAAAACACCTCGCAAAGGCCAAAGAAAGGTTAAAGAACCAAAGGCCAGAAGTGCTTCGTGGAAAGGTACAAGTCTTGCAAAAAAGACACTACTTAAAAGGCAAAAGCACAAGTCGGAACGGCACTAAAAATTCATCCAAACAAACTATAAAGAAAAGCTTCCTCATCAGGAACACTACCTAAAAAGTTGTTGGAATATGACTAAAAATCCCGAGTAACAAGGTCGTACGGGTCGACGTCAGCTAAAGAGGGGGCACAGGTACGATCTGAAGAAAAGGAAAAGCCAAAAAGGTTGAAAAACAACTTAAGGCTCAAAAGTGCTTAGCTAAGAGGGTGCAAACTCCACTCAAAGAAGACACGATCTGAAAACAGGACTACAAAAAGTCATCCAAAACTAAAAAGGTTCTATATAAAGAACACTGAAATGTTATCGGACATGTCGCTAAAAGCTCAGACACCAAGCCGCAAGGATAATTTTGCCCGACCTGATAAAGGGTTGACAAGTACCAACTCAAAGGAAGGCGTGATCCCAAGGGCAAGGGTGGAAAACCAACTCAAAGGAGGTTGGGTTGGGAAATACCTAATCTCTATAAAATTCACAAAGGGTTGCAAAAAGTAAACCTCCAGCAAAATGCGCCTATCAAAATAAAACATTAAAGACTCAAAGCCCACCTAAAAGGCAGCCCCAGAGTTTAAAGTGTTTATTTTTCAAAACAAAAGTTGCTGAGAAGCAACCAAATGTCAAAAGAGTCAACTACAAGAGACTTACAAAAACATAAACAAGTTCAAAGTCCATAAGTCGGACTATAACAGTACACAATCATAAGAAGTCATAGGGGATCCGAATTTGCCCCAGTGGCAACATCCTTGGCAGGGGGAGAAGGAGGCATGGTCGAGATCAGGGTAGCATTAACAACTCCATCCGGCCCGTTCAGAATCTGCACATCAGGCTCGGGCTCTGGAGGGTCGACCTCTGAAAGAACGGAAGAAGCTGAAGCTGCCGAAGCTTTGGCTGGTGGCACAAGAGGAGGACCCTCATTATCATCGTCAGGGGCGGGCACAATCTTGCCATCCTCCACCATATTATCCATGCTGAACAAGGAGAGATCGGCGTTCAGGAGCAATAACTCGGACCTAAGCCTTCAGGATCTCGAATATATCAGTCATACTATTCACCATGTGCCCCTAAAGCTTGGCATAATTGATGAACGAATTTTTGACGGTTTAAAATTCACAATTGAAGTCTCGTTGCAAGTATAGTTTCTAAACCAAACAATAATCCTTTCATACAAAAGATTGTTTGTCACTAAAATAAACCCCTAAAATTATAAACCGAAGTATTGGAACCTTGGGTCATTCTCCCTAGGAATTACAATAAGTGTCTTGTTATTAGTTATGAGGTGTGTTTTGGGGTTTTTGAGATAAGAGACATGAAATGTAAATGGCAACGAAAAATAAACTAATAGATAAAAAGGTCTTGGCAAGATTTGGTGGTCAAGGATCTCTATCACTATCACTCACCACAACATGAGAATTGGCAATGATCAATCCCACTAAGTCATCCTCTAACTAGTACTAAAGGAAAGTCAAGTGAGCTATATCAATCCAAGTCCATAAGTCCTAGTTCTCCACCAATTCAATTAGTGAGATCTAGAGTTAATGGCTCCCAATCATCAATTACTTGGACATTAGTAACTCAAGAGTTCCTAAGTTACCTTCCCAAGCCAAGAGCATAAAATTCTACTCTAAAATCCAACCAAGCATTTTATCAAAAACTTGGAAGGCATAAAAGGAAAGCATAGTAAAATTGCAAGGAAAGTAAATCTACACTACTCAATTGCAAGGAATTAAACAACAACAACAATTCAATTGAACAATAAAGGAACATGAATCATAAATTGCATTAAAGAGAAATAGAAGAAACAAAAGTGCATGAACATAAAAGTAGAGAATTACAAGAATTAAATGCTAAGCTAGAGAGAGAAGATGTAGAAGAAGAAGAAATTGCAAAGGAAAAGTAAATCAAAGCATGAAATTAACCTAGATCTAAGAAATTCTAATCTAGATCTAACCTAATCCTAATTCTAGAGAAAAGTGAGAGCTTCTCTCTCTAGAAACTAACCTTCCCTCCCAAAACTAAACTAGTGTCTAAGTGTTTCATCCCTCTTCATATCCTTGGGTTAAATAGCATCAGAAATGAGTTGAATTGGGCCCACAAGGCTTCTAAAATTGCTAGCCACGAGTTGCATTAAGTGAATCATGTGCAACCATCGGTGCGTATGCGTACAGTACATGTACGCATCTCTATACGCATGGCAACTATGGAAAATCTTATATCATTTCGAAGCCCCAGATGTTAGCTTTCCAACGCAACTAGAACCGCCTCATTTAGACCTCTGTAGCTCAAGTTATGATCAAATAAGTGCAAAGAGGTCGGCTTGATAGCTTTGCGATTCCTTCATTTCTTCATGAGTTCTCCATCTCTATATGCTTTTTCTTCATTCCCTCAATCCAATCTTTGCCTCCTAAACCTGGAATCACTTAACAAATATATCAAGGCATATAATGGAATCAAGGTGAATTAAATTTAGCTATTTTAAGACTTGAAAAGTATGTTTTCACTCTTAAGCACAATTAAAGGAGAATTACAAAACTATGCTATTTCATTGAATAAATGTAGGAAAGGATGATAAAATCCCTCTAAATTTAACACAAGATAAACCCTAAAAATAGGGTTTGTCAATAATCATCTTGGGCAGATTGAAGCCTCTCCTTAGTTTCTAGCAACTCGTCATAGGTCCGAGTATAGCTCTCCTTATACTTTTTTGCAGCCTCCTCAGCCAAGTTAGCAGTTGCCTCTGCCCTAGTAGCACGCTCCTTCTCTTTCTCCACATCTGTTCTGAGGGTTACCTAAAATAGTAGGTCGATCTCGGATGAGATCTTCTGTGCTGGTCGGAGCTGATGTGTCCGACTAGTGGGTGGCGGCCGGAGCGATCGCATTCGACTTGTTGGACTGGTGGTGATGCTGATCCTTTGTCACCGGAAGGTGGTGGTACCTGCAAGGGACTCCGATGCTTAAGTTAGCAAGGATATTAAGCAGATTTTTAGTAGAATCAGAATATGAGTTATACCTGGGTGCTCCAGTGTATTTATAATGGTGTGGAGTGACCTTCCTGGAGATAAGATAGTTATCTTATCTTATCTTATCTTTAAGTGAGGTCATCTTATCTTCTGGGGAACCGCCCTTATCTTTCTAGGTTTTAACTGCCTTTAGATTGGGCTATCCCCCTTCGTTTGGGCCTTCTTGGGCCTCTGTAGTGGTTGGGCCGAACTCTTTGAGAAGAGGTCGGGTAATTCAGACCTGACGAGGTCAGTCGACTTGTCGCCAAACATCCCGGGTCGGACAGCTTGACCCAGGGTATGAACAGTGCCCCTGCTCGAGCTCGGTCTTTCTTTTGAGGTCGAGTCTTTAGTTTTAGGACTTCGATCCTTTTATGGTGAAGCCGAACTCGAGCATTTTGTTGACTTCTTCTTTGTAGAGTTCTCCTTTGAATGCGGAACATTTTTGAATTTTCACTCTTTTGAAGAACGCGCGTCTTCTTGCTTTGGGAATGCGCGAGGGTTCAATAACCTCATTAATTCTTTTAATGAGCCGTTTCTTTGCCTCCTATATTCATTTTGAACTTTTCACAAAAAGTTGGTTTCTCCTCTCTGTTTCTTTGCTGTAACTTCCCCTTTTCTTTCTATCTTTCTGTTTTACCTGAGACTTATATTTTCACGTTTCTCTCTGCGACGCCGTTTGGTGATTGTTGGTGTTTTCTTTGCTTTGAAATGTGATTCCGGACTCTATCTTTCCATCTTCAATATCTTCGAAGCTTTTCTCCTTTTTCCAGGTTGGTTCTTCTTTCCGCTTCTTTACTTCCCTCGTCGTTTTGCATTCAGTTCTTGGTAAAGTTTTGATTTTTCTTGAATGTATGTTGAAAAGCTTGAACCTTTTTGCATCGTCGTGCTCGATTATTGTTGTGATACATGTTTTCTAGTATGCTCTTGGCGTTTTCGCTAATAGTTGATGCTTTTTAAGGTTTTGCATGTTCTTTTCCCGCTTCTGATTGTATCTTCATATTTGGAGTTTTGGGCTGATAAACTGTTTCATTTTTGAAAAGGGTTGTGCCTTTGATGAATTTGCCATATTGGTAGCTTTCTTTAATGATAGATTTTGTTCCGAGGGTTACCTGAAACTGGAGGTCGATCTCGGATGAGATCTTCTGTACTGGTCGGAGATGGTGTGTCCGGCTGGCTGGTGACGGCCGGAGCTGTTGTGTCCGACTTGTTGGACTTGCTGCACTGCTAATCCTTGGCCACCAGAGGGTGGGGGGTACCTGCAAGAGACTCCGATGCTTAAGTTAGCATGGGTATTAATCAGGTTTATTGTAGAATCAGAGTATGAGTTATACCTGGGTGCTCCAGTGTATTTATAATAGTGTGGGCTGACCTTTCTGATAAGATAAGTTAGTTATCTTATCTTATCTTATCTTATTTGGGGTGAAGTCAGCTTATCTTCAAGGGAACCGCCTTTATCTTTATAGGCTTGGATTGCCTTTGGATGTGGGTCGTGTTCCTCTATTTGGGCTCTTTGTTGGGCTTTCTTGTCGATTTGGCCGACCTCTTTGAGAAGAGGTCAGATAGCCTGACCTGAAGAGGTCGGTCGCTTTGTCGCCAATCATCCCAGGTTGGGTAGCGCGACCCAGGGTATGAACAGTGCCCCTGCTTGAGCTCGGTCTTTTGTCGAGGTCGAGTCTTTGACTTTGGTCCTTTGAAGCCGAACTCAAGCATTTTGTCGCTTTCTTCATAGAAGCTTTTGAATGTAGAACGTTTTTCCTCTAAATGCGTGCGCTTTTATATCGGCGCTTCGGGAACGTGCGAGGGTTTAATGTTTTCATTAATTTTAACATTAATTGCCCTGTTTCCCTTTGGCTCTTTATTTTGATTTTGGAAACCCAGAAACGGTTTCTCTCCTTCGCCCTTTTCGTAACTTCTTTTCTCCACTCTCTTCGCTCTCTGTTTTTTGTTTGCACTTTCTGCTTTCTTGTGTTGTGGCATTTGTTTGGCGATTTTCTGGGCAGCTTTTATTTCTGCGCCTCCATTTTTCTTCCTCGAAGCTTCTTTCGTCTCCAGGTTAGTCCCATTTCGTGCTTTCTCTTTGTTTTTGTTGATGAGGTTTTGATTTTGATTTTCCTTTAGAGAATGTTTAGATCTTTCTATTTCCATCGTGCCTTATTGTTGTTAAAATGTGCGTTCTGGGGGTTTTTCCACCTTCTGCATGATCCTTTTTGTTTTTGCTTGATGCTTTTAAGGCTTTGCATGTTCCTTGTTGTTTCTGTTCTGGTACCACTATTCGCATCTGTTCCTTGCTTTATTTGACGATTGCTTTTGTCTGATTCTGAAAAAGGTTGTATCTTTAATGGTTTGTGTTTGGCGTGCTTGATGTTTGGGGATGGTTTTTGCTGGCTTAGACTGAAAGGCAATGTTTTTGAAGACTTTTGTGTTTTAATCTGATGGAAAATGCTTACTGTTTGAAGCCTTCTTTTCTTGTTTTGAGAGGTGCTGGGGTGCGAGAAGTAGATTTTTACTAGGAACCTTGCTTTATTATTGCCTCTAAAGGATGCCCCAGGACTTTGGTTTGAGTCTTGGGGTTTTCCTTTTCTGTGTGTTCGCCTGTATCGTATTGAGTTGTTTTCTCCCTTGTCCGAGATATTTTTAGTAATCCCATCTTCTTTTCTTACTTGTAGGATTAGTTGGCCTCATGTCTTCTCGCAATAACATTGTAGATATGTCTTCTAGAGTTCCCGAGGGGATGTCCGATTGGCTGGACTCCCTTGTTTTGTTGTGTGTTTCCGTTGTGGATGCTGAATTTTGCACAGAGCTGAGGAAGTGCCATAGGATTTGTGGTAACAGTGCCCGTGAGGGGGATTATGAGCTTGTTGCCCCTGATTCTGATGAGAGAGTTTGTTTTCCGACTTCCATCGAGGGGGAGCGTCCCTTCTTCTATGCTTATGAATACTTCTTCAGCCAATTAAACGTTTCTTTTCCTTTTACTGCTTTTGAAACTGACCTATTGTGGTCATGTAACATTGCTCCATCCCAGCTTCACCCGAATTCCTGGGGTTTTATCAAAATATTTCAACTGCTTTGCCAAGAGTTAGGCATAACACCTTCTGAAACTCTTTTTCTTTATCTTTTCGTCTCGGCCAAGCCCGGAGGTTCCTCCAAAAAGAAAGCTTCCTGGGTCTCTTTCAGATCGGCCCAGGGGCATAAAGTTTTTTCCATGTATGATGAGTCGTTTAAAGATTTTAAGAACTATTTCTTCCGAGTTCGTGCTGTTGAGGGGGTCTGCCCCTTTTTTCTTGATGAAAATGATGAGCCCGCTTTTCCTCTAGAGTGGCAAAAGAATGTGAGAGTGCCACGTTATACATGGGAGATGCTTAATGAGGTTGAGCGGGCCTTTGTAGTTGTTCTTGAAGATTTGTGGGGGAAACCTCCCCATCTGGATACGAAGAGATTCTTGAGTGATCTATCTTTGGTTCGAACTGCTTTGGGTACTGTTTGACTTGTTTTTATACTTGCTTCTGAGCTTTTCTTCTCCTATGTTGTAACTTGTCTTTTGTGGTTGATTCTGTATTTTCAGAGATGTCGAAAAATAATGATTCTATAAAGGCCTACAAGAAGGCAAAGAAGGCAACTGCTACTCTAAACATCTCGGCCAAGGCGATCGGAGAGGGGTCTTCTCAGGTTCCAGAGATGCCTCCTGTGCCGAGTTCTCCCGGACCGAGGAAAGCAATTCCTATTCCTCGGGTTCGTTTGGTCGATCCTCCACAATCTTCTGCTGCAGCTTCTGGTGCCCTTCCTAGTAAGAAGCAAAAAATAATTGAGCCTTTCAACCTTGATGCTCCTAACTTTGATGCGGTCGAGTTTGTAGATCAACAAATCGGCCCTTATGGTGTCCTCCCTATGGACGACGTGTTTCTTCTTCATCATTTTGATTATATAACTCGGAGTAGTATCAAGATGGCACATATGGGAGCGGCCCTATATCGAACTGCTCAAAGTCTTCCTCTCCATGCCACTAAAGCTTTTATGGAGGAGGCCAAATAGGAGTTTGATCGGATGAAAGGCTTGAAGGAGGAGCTTGAAGTGAAGGTGGCCAGGTTGGAAAAAGATTTGGAGAATGAGAAGGCGAGTTCCATCTCTCTGGCGGCTTCTGTGAGGCTGGCCGAGGACACGGCTATGAGACATAAGGATAGTTATGTGATATCTTACCGGGAGGTGTTGCGCCTGAGGGAGGAGTTGGAGAATGCCCGAGCTAATTACTCCGAACTCCAAGGTCATCTTGTTGGTAGTATAACTGCTGCCTATGAGAACCTGAAGGAATAAGTTCGGGTTATTGCTCCCGAGGCCGACCTGACCCTCTTTAGCCTAGATAACGTTGTCAGGGATGGCAAGATTGTCCCTGATGACGACGATGATGATGATGTTGAACCTCCCCCTGTGTCCTCTGCCAAGGTGTCAACTCCTGCTGTTCCTGCCGAGGTCGGCCCTCCCGCTTCTGATCCTGACTGTCAGATCTTAAACCGGGATGATGGTACTATAGATGTTGTTCCTCTCCAGACTCGCCCTCCGTCTCCTCGGACTGATGCTGCTAAAAAGTCTTCTGACCCTTAGCCCATTTATTCTGGATATTTACGTAGTTGGCCCGGCTTGTGGGCTTTTTAAACTCTTTATGTTTTGTTAACTGCTAGTACTTTCTCGTTGCTTGCCTAGCAACTTTTTGTTTTGACAAACAAAAGTAACATTCCAGCTTTTGAGGTAGATTTTGGTGGCCTCTGAAGCTTTATAACTTTGTAGATTATATCATGCTTTTGCACTTAACTTGGTATCTTTTTGTTTTCTGAGGATGTTGGAACCCTGCCGCTCGTCCTCTTCGGATTTGCTTTATTGTTCGTAACTTGGATCTTTTGAGGTTATGGCTATGTGGGTCCGACTTGTTTTTTGATTTTCTCGCTCTTGCTTATATTTCTGATGATTTATAACCGATTTCTTCAAGTTGGTCCTCCAAGTTGTTTTGGTAGTCCTTTGTCCTGTCTTTCTCAGGGGTTACCTTTGTAACTTGCTTTGTAGTAGGGCGACTTCTTTACGTCGTCCTTTTCTAAGTTATTTTTGTAATCCTCTTTCTTGGATCTTTGTCAGATCTCTTTCAGGGATTGCTTTTATAACTTTTTAGTAGTAGGAGTCCGACTTCGTTATGTCGGTCTCCTTTAAGTTATTTTTGTAATCCTCTTTCTTGGATCTTTGTCAGATCTCTTTCAGGGATTACTTTTATAACTTCTTAGTAGTAGGAGTCCGACTTCGTTATGTCGGTCTCCTTTAAGTTATTTTTGTAGTCCTCTTTTTTGGACCTTTGTCAGGTCTCTTTCAGGGATTACTTTTATAACTTCTTAGTAGCAGGAGTCCAACTTCGTTATGTCGGTCTCCTTTAAGTTATTTATGTAGTCCTCTTTTTTGGACCTTTGTCAGGTCTCTTTCAGGGACTACTTGCATAACTTTTTCATTTTGGGTTGACTTTGTTATGTCGGGCCCTTTTAAGTTAAAGTAATCCTCTTTAATAGGGTTGGCCAGACCTCTTTCCAGGGTTTACTTATAACTTGGGTTGACCTGGTCCAACTTCTTAACGTCGGCCAGTCTTTAAGTTATTATTTTAGCAATCCGTAAGACCTCGTCAAGTTCTTTTTTAGATCACTTTCGATAACTTCTTACATTATTCTATGTTCATCTTTGCCGATTTGTAGAAAGTGGTTGTCATCTCTAGATCGTCTTTTGGGTGAATCGCGTTTTCGCCTTTATCGGACGATTATCTTTATCGTGATCGTGCAGTGAAATTGTTTTTCACTTTCTGCCGATCTGTTGCTTTATAATCGGACGATGAATGCTTCAGATTAATGCGTCTTGAAATCTTGTAGAATATCTAAAATATATATTTTATTCAAAGAAAAGTGCAAATATATACATGTGGGAATTTTTCATCCCTTTATGTCGAATAGTGTTTGAGTCTCAACTTGGTGCCTCATTAAAAAACCTTTTCAGGAAAAAGAGTGCATCCAATAGTGAGATCTTTTACTTTTCTAGCTGTAGTACCTTCTTAGGTTGCAGGCGTGTCATGATCTGGGAAGCTCTCGTCCATCGAGTTCGGACAGTCTGTAGTAGCCCTTCCCAAGTACTTTTACAACTCGGTAGGGTCCTTTCCAGTTTCTGCCAACTTTCCTTCTCCTGGTCGAGTTGTTCCAATATCATTTCGGATTAGGACGAGATTGTTCTCCGTGAAACTTCTTGGCACTACCTTTTGATTATATCTGGAAGCCATTTGACGTTTTAGTGCTTCTTCCATGATCCGAGCTCTTTCCTGGATTTCAGGTAGTAGGTCGAGTTCTTCCTTCTGAAGTTGAGAGTTGGCCTCTTCATTGTAGTGGACTACTCTGGGTGACCCTTCCTCGATCTCTACTGGGATCATTGCCTCCACTCCATATGCTAGTCAAAAGGGTGATTCATTTGTCGTGGAGTGTGGCGTTGTTCGATATGCCCATAGGACTTGCGGAAGTTCTTCGGCCCAAGCTCCCTTTGCATCTTGTAGTCTCCGTTTTAACCCAGCCAATATGGCTTTGTTGGCAGCTTCGGCCTGTCCATTGGCTTGAGGTGTTCGACGGAGGTGAACTGGTGCTTTATATTCAAGTCTGCTACTAGTCTCTTGAAGCCTGCGTCTTTGAATTGAGTGCCATTGTCTGTGGTGATGGAGTATGGAACCCAAACCTCGTGACAATGTTCCTGTATAGGAATTTCTGGCTTCTTTGAGCGGTGGCGTTGGCTAGGGGCTCTGCCTCAATCCATTTTGTAAAATAGTCTACTCCGACTATGAGGAATTTTACTTGTCCTGATCCCTGGAGAAAGGGTCCGAGAAAATCAAGTCCCCATTTTGCAAATGGCCAGGGCGAGGTTACACTGATGAGCTCTTCTGGCAGGGTGATGTGGAAGTTGGCATGTTTCTGACATGGTGGACATGTCTTTACAAATTCTATAGATTCTTTCTGTAGGAGTGGCCAATAAAATCCCGCTCGGCATACTTTTTTGGCGAGAGCTCGTGCTCCGAGATGGTTGCCGCACACGCCGCCGTGTACTTCTTCTAGCACTTCCTTTGTGTTGTTGGTCGGTACACATTTTAGTAGTGGTATTGAGATCCCTCTTTTGTACAGGATGTTGTTTATAATAGTGTAGTACTGTGCCTCCCTTTTTAATCTTTTCGCCTCTTTTTCCTCCGTGGGGAGCGTCTCTGCTTTGAGGTAGTTAATTATGGGGGTCATCCATCCTTGGTCCTGACTTGTTATGGCTAGGATTTTCTCTTCCGAAATTGATGGGTTCTGTAGCATTTCCTGGATGAGGCTTTTATTGTTGCCCCCTGGTTTGGTGCTGGCTAGTTTTGAGAGTGCGTCAGCTTGGGCGTTTTGTTCGCGGGGTATGTGGCAGATCTTATATTCCCCGAGTTGTCTGAGTTGTTCCTTCGTTTTATTCAAATACTTTTTCATGGTGGGATCTTTGGCTTGATAGCTCCCTATTATCTGCAAGGTGACTACTTGTGAATCGCTATAAATGTTGAGTTTTTGAGCTCCAACCTCTGTAGCCAGCTTCAAACCGGCTAATAATGCTTCATATTCCGCCTGGTTGTTTGAGGCCGGGAACCCGAACTTGAGGGAGATCTCAACTTGGGTTCCTTGGTTGCTTTCTATTATCACACCTGCGCCGCTTCCAGTCTTATTTGAAGAACCGTCCACGTAGAGATTCCATTCTGTGGGGGTTTCTAAGGCGTCTGTGAATTCTGCGATAAAATCGGCCAGATGCTGTGATTTAATGGCCGTCCGGGCTTCATATTGGAGGTCGAATTCTGATAACTCAATTGCCCATTGTAAAATTCTGCTTGCTAAATCCGTTTTTTGCAGTATTCTTTTTATGGGCTGGTTGGTTCGAACCTTAATGCTGTGAACCTGGAAGTATGGGCAAAGTCGTCGAGATGTTAGGATGAGAGCATAGGCAAACTTTTCTATCTTCTGGTAGTTCAGCTCGGATCCCTGTAGCGCTTTGCTAATGAAGTAGACGGGTTGTTGTCCACTTTCGTCTTCTCTGACTAGTGCTGAGGCTATTGCCCGGCTTCCTACTGCGAGATATAATATGAGCGGTTCTCCTTCTCGTGGTCGGGATAAGATAGGCGGTCGTCCTAAGAACTCTTTGAAGTCTTGGAAGGCTTATTCACATTCTGTCGTCCATTCGAACTACTTTCCCTTTCTTAACATAGCATAGAAGGGGAGAGATCTTATCGCTGCCCCTGCTAAGAATCTGGATAGGGCGGCCAATCTCCCGTTGAGTTGCTGCACTTCTTTGACACAGGTGGGGCTCTTCATGTTGAGTATAGCTTGGCATTTATCTGGGTTTGCTTCAATTCCTCTTTGTGTGAGCATGAAACCTAGGAATTTGCCTGCTTCTACCGCAAAGGTGCATTTTACAGGATTGAGTCGCATGTCGTGCCTCCTTATAGTGTCGAACACTTGAGTCAGGTCGGACAGTAATGTGTCTTCGCTTTGTGTCTTTATCAACATGTCGTCCACATAGACTTCCATGACTTTTCCAATGTGGTCTGAGAAGACTTTGTTCATCAGCCTTTGATAAGTAGCACCTGCGTTCTTGAGGCCGAAGGGCATCACGATATAGTAGTAATTTGCTTTCGGTGTTATAAATGAGGTCTTTTCTTGATCTGGTGGATACATGGGGATTTGGTTGTATCCCGAGTATGCGTCCATAAACGAGAGGTATCTATATCCGGAGGAAGCATTTACCAGAGCGTCGATACTTGGGAGTGGGTAAGGATCTTTTGGGCAGGCTTTGTTGAGATCAGTGTAATCAGTACACATTCGCCACTTCCTATTTGATTTTTTCACCAAGACGACGTTGGCTAACCATAGTGGATACTTGACTTCTCTTATGAATCCTGCCTCCAGTAGTGCCTATACCTGCTCTTTCACAGCTTGGGATCGCTTTGGCCCAAGTTTTCTTCGTCTCTGCTGCACCGGCCGAGATCCTGGATAGACCACCAACTTGTGGCACATTAGCTTGGGATCTATACCTGGCATGTCTGCGGCTTTCCATGCGAATAGATCGACATTATCGCGTAAGAATTGTATCAATAATTCTTTTGAGTCTCCTCTTAGGATTATTCCGATATTAGTTGTTTTGTCCGAGGTGTCTCCGATCTGAACCTTCTCTATTTCGCCTTCTGGCTACGGACGGAGTTCCTCTCATCGCTGCACTCCGCCAAGCTCAATTGTATGAAACTCTTCTCACTACAAGAAAATATGTCTATTGCCACGTTTTTAAAGCGTGGCGAAAAGCTGAAAAAAGCGTGGCGATAGCTTTTCGCCACGCTTTTTGAGCTATCGCCACGCTTTTGAAAGGGTGGCCTCTTCAAGGGTGGCGGTTGCTCTGTCGCCACGCTTTTTCAAACCTATCACCACGTTTTTTTTTTGCCACGTTTTTTATAGATTGTCACGTTTAAAAACGTGGCCATAGGTGGGAGATATGGCCACGCTTTTAAAGCGTGGCCGTATGTGAAAGATGTGGTCACGCTTTTAAAGCGTGGCAATAGAGGGAGATACGGCCACGCTTTTGAAGCGTGGCAATAAATGGAGATACGGCCACGCTTTTAAAGCGTGGCAATAACAAGAGATACGGCCGTTAAATCACAAAGCTCACTATCATTGCTGTCATGTTGAGAAAGAAATTCTACTGAAGTTCACATATCAAATACCCAACACATTCAGAATTGTATCAAAGTTAATATTAATTATTAAGAGCTAAATCCAAAATAAACTGTCTTACACCAGTAATCAAATCATTCCATTTGTAGTATCTTTCTATGATCTACTGTACCATAACCAAAATAATCATTCTAAAGACATCAATTGAAACCTAAAAGGTTGTCAAGAACTATACAATGGCATAGGAAACTTGAACAATACTAAACTAGTAACACAAGGTGTATTCCGAAGCGATCAAGAAGCATGAAATCAATCAGCCTAAGCATGTTCACCACGGATGCGGCGAGCAAGCTGAATGTCTTTGGGTGGATGGCACACAAGTTGGTGTCCTCAAACAAACCAACCAAGTAGGCTTCAGCAGCTTCGTGGAAAGCAAGGACAGCATGGTTCTGGAACCTCAAATCAGTCTGCAAACATAATAAATCAATCAATAAATAGGAATCATTACATATTTTACAGCAAAAAATAACCCAACGCACCAGGACTAAGATAAAAAGGGGTTAATTAGATTGGCTCGCCTTCTGCTTCCTTATCACAGCAGATATAGCTGGTGTTGACAATATACCTTCCCGTATTAGAAAGATAAGTTGTCCTAAATTTCTATTAAGAGAGTCATGTTAATAATAATACACACTAGAGGATTGTGAACAATAAGGTGATGCACTAGTCCATCAAAGATTTTTTATCCTTATGATGATGTCATTTACTGCCATCTTGTGTTACAAAGTTCTTCATATTTGTTTTAGAAAGATTCATTGAAAAATTCAAATGATTAAGATACTTACTGTCCAATCAAAATTTTTCGAATACCATTCTCGGCAGCAATTTTAATTATAATCTGAAGTAAATGAGAACAGCAACAGAAACAGAGACAGGGCAATTTTCCTAACAAAATTAAATTTGATAGCTAAAATAATGCATTTTAAACAGTTTTCTATTGTAGATCCCACTGATGACAGGGCTTCCATTTGGTATTGCAGGATAGCACACTCTCTGCATATATCAGCAATTCAATTTGACTAAACACACAATATACATTGAACAATTCCAAAACCCTCGCCTATCAAAGAAAGAAAAAGTTAACCAAAACTTGGAACACACACATGGCACAACTGAAACAAAGTTCACACCAAAACCAAACTTCTTATGCCTGCTTTATCTCTCAATTTATTCTAAATTACATTTACTCACAGCTTTTATATTTTGTTTTACCCTCCTTATTAATGCTCTGTTGATAATAATGCTTTTCTGCTGCTCATGCATCCTGGAAATTCATTTTCCAATGTTACACTACCTTTAAAAACCTATACTTTTCTGTAAGGTAAATGTTTAGGGTCTAGGGTAGGAAGAAGAAGAAGGGAATGAGAGGAAGGGAAAGGGAAAAAGAGTTTGAGTCTCAATAGAATTCGATGACAAATGTAATAATGAGTTGAATTACTCAGTTCCATTCAATTCTGCTAATAGGCCTGACTCTTTTTCGGTTGATATAACTGAATGTGGGATCATTTTCTAACTGACTTGAACAGTTAAACTAAATCTTGCATGTGGGAAGTGAGCTGCATCATTCAGTGCCCCCAAACCAAGTTGGGATTCTGCTAGTGATGTAGAGTGACATTATATTTTGACATCTCAAAACTTCAAATGTTAGTTGGAACAGTAGGATACCATTTTGTCTTAAATTCTATGCAGTTTTACATGCCACATGTTATAGAAAAAGTTGTTCCCTAATATGAATTAGCAAATAGTAATAATAATAAAATAAAAACACTCCAAATGAAAATTATGTGACATAAGAAAAGTGAATACACATCATCTCCTGTCTAGAACTTAAAGACCAACTACAAAGAAATGTTAAATGAAGAAAACGGAATCTACCAGAAAATCCATCTACATTTTCTAGTATCCCATAAAACAAGCAGGATAAAAAGGAAGTTATGAATTACGAATGGTAGCTTTTCTGAAAAGGAATTGGGAACCGATCTTCAAGAAAATAATAGTGTATACAAGTGCTGGAAAGCAGAAAAAAGAAATTTTATTGGACAAAATTTACACAAGATAACAGAATAATAAAATTTAGGAAGCTTATCACCTATTCCATTGTACAATTCTGGGATCGAAACCTGAGTGATCAAAATAAAATAAGAACAGAGAGCACTTAACCAAAATTGACATGAGAACACCAAACAACAAATTAAAATCAAATAAATAAAAAACTGCAACCACAAAAGTTAGAGAACAAATTCAAAATCAACAAAAATCAAGAATCAAGAACAGAACAGAAACTGACAGTGAAAAAGTATGTTATAAGGAAAAGCACAACAAAGGATGCTATAAGTGAAAACGTTCTTCGGCTGGATTTTTTCTCAAAGACCTGAAAGAAGGTACAACATAATTAAAAGACTGGTTAAAAAAAGTAGAGAAGAAAACAAATACAAAGAAAAATCAGAACCAGATGAAAACTCTACTGCAAAAGCCATATGGTTTTACAATTCCACAATCCACATACCATTTTGAATTTGTCCACAGTTCCTGAAAGAACTCCTCTTGAAGAATCCATGTCATTCCCCTAAACAAATACCAACATTTTATCAAAGAAGAACAAAAAAGTAGCAGTGCAAATGGTAAATATTTTTTATAGTTATATGCAAACCATGCGGTCCAGCATCCGGTTATGACTATCCACCTCCTCATGTATATCACTTGAGATCTGTTACAATCACATCAACAACACGTTAACACATCAAAATAATGAGAAGGTTACCAACAGCTGAAAAGAAATAAATGAGAAAATGATCATAATTCACAGCGTTCTTCAAGTATAATATACAGGAAGAACAAACTTAGGTCTAGATTATTTTACAAGAAAAATTAAACTTACTCTTTTCAACAAACTGACTCTATCTTGCAATCCACCCATTGCTCGCTCGTTATCTTGTTCATCAATTTCATTATAGGAGGAGTAAAGTGATGATGCTCGGATGCCTCCCTCCTCAATGCCGTCAAACAGAGCAACTCTGCTGTTCCGGGCGTCTCTGAAACAGGGAAAAGGTTTATAACAAAATAGAGGCAAAAGTTAGATAATAAACAAAAGCAAGGTGATTTCCTTTGCATAAACCATACATTGAAACAGTTTTACAGTCTTTCCATCAGACATCTCCATGATTTCATAAAATGTTCAAGATAAGCAAATTATCTATGAAGAACAAAAAATTTGTTTCAGTATTTCTACCGTCACCTGTGAATGCTTGCGTATTTCAAAATAACAAACTTGTAAGTTAAAATAACCCTTCACAAGTTATCAAAATCCCAAAAGAACTAATCAAAGGGGGGAAAACGAAATACTAGTCCAGCATAACCCAATTTCCACCAGAAAAGTTACCCTTCAATTTCTTTTGTATCTGCCATTTTAGAAGTTCTTTTTCATGTTTAAAATTACCTGTCACATTTAAATATCAAGAAAATATTAATTATTTTTGACCAATTATATCTTTAAACTAATTATGCTGAACAATAGAGTGGAAAACATAAATAAGTGGTAATTCAGTATAACTAAATAAGGATAGTTTCATAAAATTAGCTTACTAGATACTAGTATCAAGATTATTCATAAAACCAACCCGAAATACGGTTAAAGCATTTCATCAAACATGTTGAGTGCGGTAAACTTGAAACGAAATAAGAGAATTCAAAGCTTAGTATCAATGTGATAGAGAAGAGAACATAACATTGTATACTTTAATTCAGTCTATGAAAAAGATCCAAACCACTACCAAATCAAATAGTTACTTATTGTAATAGAAATAAGAAGTTTCAGAGTTTCAAGCAGAGTATTGGTGTTGTGTGAGTGTATTGTCTGGTGGTGGATTTAGGGAACTCACGGCGGCGACAAAAGAGAGCAGTTTGATAGCTAGGTGGAGCGCACGGGTTGGTCGCAGAGTTTGAAGCAGGGCAACGTGGCTTCCAGACGAATGCGAACGCGAACGGTGAACGGCAAAAAACGCGAACGAAGACGACGGCTGAATGAAGACGCGAACGTTAACGGCAACCAACGGCGGCGGAAGCGCGGCTGAGCAGACAAAGACGACGGACGCCGAGCTCGAGGAAGCAGCTGCGATCGGTGACAGCGAACGGGGGTTGAAGACTTGGAGCACGAGGGAAGCTAGATAGACGGACGGACGGCAGCAGTATGCCACTCCTTGCGGCGGCGGTGGTGTAGGCTTACAGTGCTAGGGTTTTTTGGCTGAGTTTCTGTGAATGAAAGAAACGGAGGGAGAAAGGGAGAAAGGAGCTTCAGAACCAAGAGTGAAGGGTTTCGAGTGATTAGGGTTAGTGTCTTTGGGTTGGGGACCGGGTTGGTGCCGGGTTGGGAGCCGGGTCAGGAGCCGGGTTAGGGTCAATGGGTTGGAGCCCCTCTCGCCACGCTTTTAAAACGTCACTGTTTTGCTCTACGGCCACGCTTTTGAAGCGTGGCAGAAAAGAACCTTTTGGCCACGCTTTTAAAGCGTGCCAAAAGCGTATTAGGATATGGCCACGCTTTGTAAGCGTGGCCGTAATGAAACCCTATCGCCACGCTTTAAAAACGTCCTTGTTTCTCTCTATGGCCACGCTTTTGAAGCATGGCAAAAAAAAAAGCGTGGCCGTTTCTCTAACCAATTGCCACCCATACAAAAGCGTGGCCGTTGATACTTTTCGCCACGCTTTTGAAGCGTGGCAATAAAAAAAGTGGCCAAATCTCTAATCTATTGCCACCCTCATAAAAGCGTGGCCATTGACCACTTTTGGCCACGCTTTTTAAGCGTGGCAAAAAAAAGCGTGGCCATAGGCCTTTTTTCTTATAGTGTCTCCTCTGCCTCTGAGGTTTAGACTTTCGTTATAACAGCAGCACGCCATCTTTTGATCTGCTTTTATTGTAGCTATCCCTTCTGTAGTTGGGAATTTCATGCATAGATGTGGGGTCGAGACTATTGCGCCGAGTTGATTGAGTGTTGTCCGACCTATTAGAGCATTGTAGGCTAAACTTATGCCGACCACAATGTAGTCTATTTTGAGGGTCCTAGATTGGTTCCCTTTTCCGAAGGTTGTATGTAGTGATATGTATCCTAATGGTTGTACCGGGGTATCTTCTAGTCCGAACAGACTGTTCGGGTATGCCTTAAGCTCCTTGTCTTCTAAACCGAGTTTGTTGAAAGCTGTTTTGAATAAGATGTCGGCGGAGCTTCCTTGATCTATTAGTGTGCGATGGAGATTGGCATTTGCCAGTAGGATGGTAATGACCATGGGATCGTCGTGTCCCGAGATGATTCCAGATGCGTCCTCTTTAGTGAATGTGATTGCAGGGATGTCGGGTGCTTCCTCCTTTCCTTCGACATGATATACTTCTTTGAGATATCTTTTACAAGATGATTTGGAGATTCCTCCCCCTGCGAATCCGCCATGTATCATGTGGACGTGTCTTTCTGGTGTACGAGGTGATCGCGTGGTTCGTCCGATATCTTCGTCCCTTCGTCTCTTTCTTTGATCATCATCTCGGGTTGCTAGAAACCAATCTAGTTTTCCTTCCCTCACCAACTTTTCTATGATTTTCTTTAAATCAAAGCACTCATTAGTAGAGTGACCTCGCACTCGATGGTATTTACAATACTCATTCCGATTTCCTCCCCCTCTTTTGCCTTTGAGTGGCCGAGCTGGGGGTATTTTCTCCATGTGGCAGACTTCTTTGTATACATCAACTAGGGATACCTTGAGAGGAGTGTAATTGTGGTATTTTTTGATTTTCTCCCCTTGCCGATCTTCTTTCCTTTTGGATTCCTTGTCTTTATCTCGGTAGGGGACCCCGGATTTGGAGGTTTCTCCCAACCGAGCATTTTCTTCCATGTTGATGTATTTTTCTGCTCGCTCCTATACTTCGTCTAAGGAGGTAGGGTACTTCTTTGATATAGATTGGCTAAAAGGTCCCTCCCGTAGGCCGTTGATGAGTCCCATGATGGCGGCCTCTGTTGGTAAGCTTTGAATGTCCATGCATGTTTTGTTGAATCTCTCCATGTAGTTGCAGAGGCTCTCCCATTCTCCTTGCTTGATCCCTAGTAAACTGGGGGCATGCTTGGCCTTATCTTTCTGGATGGAGAATCTGGCCAGGAACTTTTTGGCCAGGTCGTCAAAGTTTGAGATGGACTTTGGAGGTAAGTTGCTGAACCATCTGATTGCTGTCTTCATGAGAGTTGTTGGAAAAGGTTTGCAGCGAACGACATCTGAGGCGTCGGTAAGGTACATTCTGCTTCTGAAATTGCTGAGATGATGGTTGGGATCTGTGGTGCCATCATACAAAATCATATCCGGGAGCTTGAAGTCTTTTGGAATTTTGGTTTTCATGATTTCCCTGGTGAATGGATCTTGTTCTTTGCGTGAATTTTCCTCAGGAGTGGTCCGAGGAGCTTTTGATTTGAGATCGGCTTCTAATTGCTGTAGTTTTTCTTCCAATTCTCGACGTCGTCGTACCTCTCTTTGCAGATCCTTTCCGATCTCCCGTTGTTGTTGGGTTTCTTTCTCAAGTTGCTTTAAGCGATCTTGGAGCGCTTCTATTGCTCCCGGATTTGGTGAGTTTTTGTCTCCGTTGGATTTCGGAGCATCCTTCAATGTAGTGTCCACGTTCTTGTACGGTGTTCTGTTTTCTAGATCTGAGTCGTGGTCATTGTCATGGCCGTCCGCCATGGTGTTGGAATGACTTCCAGGGTCCCCGGCAACGGCGCCAATGTTCCGAGGGTTACCTGAAACTGGAGGTCGATCTCAGATGAGATCTTCTGTACTGGTCAGAGATGGTGTGTCCGGCTGGCTGGTGACGGCCGGAGCTGTTGTGTCCGACTTGTTGGACTTGCTGCACTGCTAATCCTTGGCCACCGGAGGGTGGGGGGTACCTGCAAGAGACTCCGATGCTTAAGTTATCATGGGTATTAAGCAGGTTTATTGTAGAATCAAAGTATGAGTTATACCTGGGTGCTCCAGTGTATTTATAGTAGTGTGGGCTGACCTTTCTGATAAGATAAGTTAGTTATCTTATCTTATCTTATCTTATTTGGGGTGAAGTCAGCTTATCTTCAAGGGAACTGCCTTTATCTTTATAGGCTTGGATTGCCTTTGGATATGGGTCGTGTTCCTCTATTTGGGCTCTTTGTTGGGCTTTCTTGTCGATTTGGCCGACCTCTTTGAGAAGAGGTCGGATAGCCTGACCTGAAGAGGTCGGTCGCTTTGTCGCCAATCATCCCAGGTCGGGTAGCGCGACCCAGGGTATGAACAGATTTGTAGTAGATAATGTTTTTCTGATGGTTTGCTTTTGACTTTCTTCTCATGTTGTTGCTTGTTTGGAAGGGGATTTGTTTTTCTTTGCCGAGAGTCTTGGGGTGTAGCCTTATAGACTTTTTTTGAGTCCTTATTCTATCCCAGCCTCCAAAGGATGCCCCTAGACCTTGGTGTGCGTCTTGGGGTTTTCCTTTTACTGCTTGCGTTGCTCTGAGTCGAGTTGTTTTGATTTCACCCAAGCTGTTTTGGTTAGTAATCCCTTTTCTTATTCTTGTTGTAGGACTAGTTGGCCATGTCTTCTCACAAAAATGTTGTTGAGACGTCTTCTAAGATTCCTGAGGGGATGTCTGACTGGTTGGACTCCCTTGTGTTGCTGTGTGTTTCTGTGGTAAATTCTGAATTCTGTGTGGAGCTAAGAAAATATCACAGGATTTGTAGTAATCAAGAGCAGGAGAAAAATTATGAGCTAGTAGCACCTGATTCTGATGAGAGGGTCTGTTTCCCTACTTTGGTCCAGGGGGAATGTCCCTTCTTTTATGCCTATGACTATTTCTTCAGCCAAATGAACATTACCTTTCCCTTTACTCCTTTTGAGACCAATTTGTTGTGGTCGTGCAATGTGTCTCCATCCCAACTTCATCCGAATTCATGGGGTTTTGTCAAGATTTTCCAGTTGTTATGTCAGGAACTGGATGTTAGGCCTTCTCAAACTCTCTTTCTTTACCTTTTCGTTTTGACCAAGACTGGGATTTCTGCTAAAAAGAAAGTTTCCTGGGTTTTTTTTCGGTCTGCCCAAGGAAAGAAAGTATTTTCGATGTATGATGAGTCTTTTAGAGACTTCAAGAATTATTTCTTTAAAGTTTGAGCTGTTGAAGGAGCTCGCCCCTTTTTTTTTTCTGGATGAGAATGACGAGCCTGTCTTTCTTTTAGAGTGGCAAAAGAATGTTGTGGTGTCGAGGTATACGTGGGAGATGTTGGACGAGGTCGAACAGGCCTTTGTTAATGTGTTGGAGGAGAACTGGGGACAACCTCCTTATCTTGACACCAAAAGGTTTTTAGGGGATCTCTCGCTTCTCCGAGCTGAGCTGGGTAGTGGTTTCTCTCAATTTGTAACTGGGTTTTTGCTGTGTTTTTTCCAGAGATGGTTAAAAACAATGATTCCATGAAGGCCTTCAAAAAGGCGAGGAAGGCGACTGCATCCCTAAACATCTCGGCCAAGGTGGCTGGGGAAGGATCCTCTCATGTTTTACCGAAGCCATCTGTATCGAGCTCTCTTGGACTGAGGAAGACGATTCCTACCCCTCGGGTTCATTTGGTCGATCCTCCACAAACTTCTGCTGCTACCTCTTCTCCTACCGGCACTCCTCCTCTGAAAAAACAAAAAACAACTGAGCCCTTTAACCTTGATACCCCTGACTTCGATGCTGTCGAGTTTGTGGACCAGCAAATTGGTCCTTATGTTACTATCCCTACTGATGATGTTTCTCTTCTTCGCCATCTGGATTTTATTACTCGGAACAGCATCATGATGGCACACATGGGGGCGGCTTTATATCGGACTGCCCAAGACCTTCCCTTCATGCCACAAAGGCCTTTATGGAGGAGGCTAAGCTGGAGTTCGACCGGATGAAGGGTTTAAAGGAGGAGCTCGAGGTGAAGGTGACCAAGTTGGAGAAAGAGCTAGAGGGTGAAAAAACTAGAGCTATCACCTTGGCGGCTTCTGCAAAGTTGGCTGAAGATACGGCGTTGAAGCATAAGGAGAGCTATGTCACCACATATAGGGAAATGATGGATCTCAGGGAAAGTTTGGAGTCTGTCCGAGCTGATTATGCCAAACTTCAAGGTCATCTTGTAGGCAGTGTTACTGCTGCTTATGAGAATTTGAAGGAGCAAGTTCGAGTTCTTGCGCCCGAGCTTGACCTTACGCTCTTCAGCTTGGACAACATTGTGAAGGTCGGTAAAATTGTCCCTGATGATCTAGATGATGATGACGATGTCGAGCCTCCTCCTGTGCCTACTGCCAAAGTCTCTGTTGTGCTGACTTCTTCAACTCATGCAGATGATCCTCCTGCGTCGGATCCTGACTGTCAGATCCTGAACCGAGATGATGGGACGGTAGATGCAGTGCCTCTTCAGACTCGTCCTCTTTCACCTCGGGATGCAGCTACTGGGAAGTCTGTGGATTCTCTTTGATTATTTCTGATGTATTTGTGTATTGCCTGGTCTGTGGGCCTCAAACTCTTTTTATTTTGTAGTTTATGCTCTTAACTTTTGGATACTTTTAGTTGCTTTTTTAGAAACTTTATTTTGAAAAAACAAAGGTAGTTTTTCAAGTCCTTTGGGGTCAACTTTAAGTGGCCGTTTATAACAACCTTGTTTTCTCTTTGAGATATGCTTTTCTGCGTTTTTCTGAAAACTTAGGGAATCTTGATAGTGTTGAAGTATTGTTGTCCAATCTCTTTTGATTGCCTTTGTGTTTTGTTTTCCATCTGGGTTGAAGCTAGCTTTGTGTAACTAGTCTTCTTTTGCGCTTTTGAATATGATGCCAGTAATTTCTTTTTGTGAAGCCATGGCTTTCTGGATCCGACTTGGGTCCCTTATAGTGCCTGCCTTCTATTGTCCGACTTCTTAGATTTGGTCGTGTTTTAGCTTGCTGAGTCGACTTTGTTGCGTCGGCCTCTTCTGAGTTACTTCTAGCAATCTGTTTTTGGATCTTCTGTCAGATCTCTTTTTATGGATTACTTTTATAATTTTATGGCTTTGTTGGGATGACTTCATCGTGTTGGTCCCTTCTAAGTTATTTCTAGCAATCCTCTTTTTTGGACCTTGTTCAGGTCTCTTTCAGCGATAACTTTTTATAACTTTTTGTGCTGGGCCGACTTCATCATGTCGGGCCCTTCTAAGTTATTTTTAGTAATCCTCTTTTTTGGACCTTTGTCAGGTCTCTTTCAGGGATTACTTTCTATAACTTTTTTTGCTGGGCCGACTTCATCATGTCGGGCCCTTCTAAGTTATTTTTAGTAATCCTCTTTTTTGGACCTTGTTCAGGTCTCTTTCAGGGATTACTTTTTATAACTTTTTATGCTGGGCCGACTTCATCATGTCGGGCCCTTCTAAGTTATTTTTAGTAATCCTCTTTTTTGGACCTTGTTCAGGTCTCTTTCAGCGATTACTTTTTATAACTTTTTATGCTGGGCCAACTTCATCATGTCGGGCCCTTCTAAGTTATTTTTAGTAATCCTCTTTTTTGGACCTTGTTCAGGTCTCTTTCAGGAATTACTTTTATAACTTTTTATGCTGGGTCGACTTCATGATGTCGGGCCATTCTAAGTTATTTTTAGTAATCCTCTTTTTTGGACCTTGTTCAGGTCTCTTTCAGGGATTACTTTTTATAAAATTTTATGTTGGGCCGACTTCATCATGTCAGGTCATTCTAAGTTATTTTTAGTAATCCTCTTTTTTTAGGGCTGGCCAGGCCTCTTTCCAGGGATTTACTTTTTATAACTTTGGTTATTATGGTCGACTGGTCCGACTTCTTTACGTCGGCCTGTCTTTTAAGTTATTTTTAGCGACCCATTTTATTAAGACCTCGTCAGGTCCTTTCTATGGATCACTTTCGATAACTTCTTGCATTATTCTATTTTTGTAACTTTTTCATCTTTGCCGATTTTGTAGAAATTGGGTTTAATCCCCGTTTGGTCGACCTTTTGATGAATTTGGTTTTCATCTTTGTTGGTCTTTATCGTGATCGTGCAGTGAATTTGATTTTCACTTTCTGCCGATCTGTAGCTTTATAATCGGGCGATGAATTTTTGCGTTTTCAGATTAATGCGTCTTGTAAAAGAGGATTTGTAGAGAATTTGAAAAAATTTTATTCAAGATAGGAAATATGCAAATATATACATGTGGGTGTTTTTTCCTTTAAGTCGGGCGGTTTGTAGATCTTGGCTTGGTGCCTCGTTAAAAAAACTTTTGAGGAAAAAGAGTGCACCTTATCCTAAGATCCTTATTACCTCTAACTATAATACCTTCGTAGGTTGCAGGCGTGCCATGACCTTGGAAGCTCTCGGCCTTCGAGTTCGGACAGCCTGTAGTAGCCCTTTCCAAGTACTTCTATGACTCGGTAGGGTCCTTTTCAGTTTGCTGCCAGCTTTCCTTCTCCAAGTCGAGTTGTTCCGATATCATTTCGGATTAGGATGAGGTCATTCTCGGCAAAATCGCGTGGCACTACCTTTTGATTGTATCTTGAAGCCATTCAACGTTTTGATGCCTCTTCCCTGATCCGGGCTCTTTCTCAAATTTCTGGGAGTAGGTCGAGTTCTTCCCTTTGAAGTTGGGAGTTGGCCTCTTCGTTGTAGTGGATTACTCTGGGCGACCCTTCTTCTACCTCCATTGGGATCATTGCCTCCATTTCGGAAGCTAATCGGAAGGGTGACTCCTTTGTGGTGGAGTGTGGAGTTGTCCGATATGCCCATAGGACTTGTGGGAGCTCTTCGGCCCAGGCTCCCTTTGCATCTTGTAATCTCCATTTTAGCCGGCTAATATGACTTTGTTAGTAGCTTCTGCTTGTCCATTGGCCTGGGGGTGTTCTATGGATGTGAATTGGTGTTTTATGTTTAGATCGGCCACCAGCTTTCTGAAGCCTGCATCTGTAAATTGAGTGCCATAGTCTGTGGTTATAGAGTATGGAACCCCAAACCTTGCGACAATGTTTCTATATAGGAATTTTCGACTTCTTTGAGCAATGGCGTTAGCTAGGGGTTCTGCCTCGATCCATTTTGTGAAATAGTCTACCCCCACTATAAGGAATTTGACTTGTCCTGATCCTTGAGGGAAGGGTCCGAGAAGATCGAGTCCCTATTTTGCGAATGGCCAGGGTGAGGTTACGCTGATGAGATCTTCTGGCGGAGCGATGTGAAAGTTAGCATGTTTCTGACATGGTGGACATGTCTTCATGAATTTTGTTGCTTCTTTTTGTAAGATCGGCTAATAAAATCCAGCTCGGAGTACTTTCTTGGTGAGTGCTTGTGCCCCGAGATGGTTGCCACAGATGCCAGTGTACTTCTTCTAAAACTTCCTTTGTATTGGAAGTCGGCACGCATTTTAATAGTGGTGTTGAAACCCCTCTCTTGTATATAGTATTATGTATGATGGTGTAGTATTGTGCTTCCCGTTTTAACCTCTTTGCCTCCTTCTTATCTGTAGGGAGTGTTTCTGTTTTGAGGTAATTAATTATTGGAGTCATCCATCTTTGATCCAGACCTGTTATGGCTAGGACTTTTTCTTCTTCCGAGATTGACGGGTTCTGCAGCATCTCTTGGATGAGGCTTCTATTGTTGCCCCCTGGTTTGGTGCTGGCTAGTTTTGAGAGTGCATCAGCTCAGGCATTCTGTTCTCGGGATATGTGGCGGACCTCATATTCCCCGAGTTGTCCGAGCTGTTTCTTGGTTTTGTCCAAGTACTTTTTCATGGTGGGATCCTTGGCTTGGTAACTCCTTGTTATTTGTGAAGCGACCACTTGTGAGTCGCTGAAGATGATGAGCTTTTGAGCTCCAACCTCCTTAGCCAACTTCAAACCATCTAGTAGTGCCTCATACTCAGCTTGGTTATTTGAGGCAGGGAACCCGAATTTGAGGGAAAGTTTGATTTGGGTTCCCTGGTCACTTTCAATTATCACACCCGTGCCACTTCCAATTTTGTTTGAGGAACCGTCTACATAGAGATTCCATTCTGTAGGGATTTCTGTGGTGTCTGTAAATTCTGTAATGAAGTCGGCCAAATATTGCGATTTGATGGCTGTTCGAGCTTCATATTGAAGGTCGAATTTGGACAACTCGACTGCCCATTGTAAGATTCTTCCTGCTAAATCTGTTTTTTGTAGAATGCCTTTTATTGGCTGGTTGGTTCGAACCCTGATAATGTGGGCTTGGAAATATGGACGAAGTCGCCAAGATGTTAATATGAGAGCATAGACAAATTTTTCTATTTTTTGGTAGTTCAGTTCGGATCCTTATAGTGCCTTTGATAAACCCATATTTTATGATGTATTTTGTGCTCAATTTAAGTGATTTACTCAATCCTTCACCCACTTATTCATATAAATTGCATGGTTTTACTTTTCCTTCCTTACATTATGATATATGTGAAAACATGTTTTCTTATGCTTTAAAAATATTAATTTTTAATTATCCTTTATTACCATTCGATGCCGTGATTTGTGTGTTAAGTATTTTCAGGTTTCAAAGGGAATGAATGGCTTAGAGGACAGAAAGAAAACATACACAAATGGACGGAAAGCACAAAAATGGAGTTTTGAAGAAAAGGCAGCGATGCGAACGCATGGACGACGCGGCCGCATGCTTAGCGCGAAAAGGCATCGACGCGCACGCGTGACTGACGCGGACGCGTGCCTTGAGCAGAACGCAAATGATGTGTACGCGTGACCGACGCATACGCGTGACAAGGAAAACTCCCAGATGACGCGAACGCGTAACCCACGCGAACGCGTGACAGACGCCACGTACCAGAATCTGCAGAAAACGCCCCCAGCAATTTCTGGACCCTTTTTCGGCCCAATTCTGAATCCAGAAACACAGAATATAAGCCAGACAATGGAGAAAAAAATAACAACTTATCATACATTCACAATTCAGAATTTTAGATTTAGATGTAGTTTTTAGAGAGAGAAGTTCTCTCCTCTCTCTTAGGATTTAGGATTAGGATTCCTTTTAAAGGAATTAGGATTTCTTCTTCTCAATTTCCAGGTTTAATATTCCTTTTATTTATTTTCTCAATTTAATTTATGAACTCTTTATGTTTGGATTGATTTTCTTTTATTAATGCAATTTGAGGTATTTCAGAATTATGATTGCTTTCCTTTATTTATCTAAATAATTTAAATTTTTCCCTTTTGGCTTTGGTTGATTAATTGGTAACTCTTGAGTTGTCAAACTCATCGTGATTGATAATTGTTATCTTTGCTAATTGATTTAAATTCCTATAACTCTAGTCTTTCCCTAGGAGTTGACTAGGACTTTAGATGTTAAATTGATTTATCCACTTGACTTACCTTCATAGTTAGAGGTTGACTTAGTGGGGAGCAAAATATAATTCTCATCACCATTAATAAGGATAACTAGGATAGGACTTCTAATTTTCATACCGTGCGAAGAGTTTTATTAGCTATTGATTTATTAATTCCTGCAATCTATTTTTCTCATTCAAACCTTTTTCAAAAACTCAAAAATACTGTTTTTCATAACCAATAATAAATCGTACTTCCCTGCAATTCCTTGAGATACGACCCGAGGTTTAAATACTTCGGTTATAAATTTTATTGGGTTTGCTTAAGTGACAACCAAAACTTTTGTACGAAAGGATTCTCTATTGGTTTAGAAACTCTACTTACAACACGATAATATTTGTGAAAATTCTTTACGAATAGAAATCAGATCATCAAAAATGGCGCCGTTGCCGGGGAATTGCAACTGTGTACCTTATTATTTGTTATTGTAAATATTTTCTTTTACCTGTTTATTTGTTTTTATTTTTAATTTTTATTATTTACTATGAATGCTCACCCCTCCCGCGTTGAGTTTGGTTCTAATATTGTTGAAGGGAATGGAAGCTATAGCAGGAATATGCATCAAGGTCAGAACAGTCAAAGATGGATGGAGCCACGAGGACTTGATGAACTCTTTAGGCAACAACACCCTCCACAGTACCACAGACGACGACCATTCTACAATGCATGCCAAGGCAATAGATATGGTGGATCCCCTGTAGTTACCAACAAGTCCCACCCTGTGCTATTGAACCACCCTTGCAACATAGCTTCGAACCACCATACTCACAAGTCCCCTACAACCAAACACCTACCTACGACCTTAATCCATATCCACCCCGACTCCAATCCAATTACTCCCAAGAACCACCACATTCTTATGATGAACTGTTCCTCCAAAATAATGATCCCTCATATCCACCCCAATCTCCAATGGATGACACCCTTCGTGTTCTTCTTCAAGGACAAGCGAAGATGCAAAGGGACATACTGGAACTCGTTACTACCTTAACCGGGGTAGTAAATAAATTAGCCTCCCAACATCTGAGCACTCAAAGTACTCCCATGGCTACATGTGGAAAATCCAAAGAAGAGCGTAGCATGAAGGAGACACTAGAAACTTCGGTGGACAATGAGGAGCATGGCTTTGTATTGGGGCAAGTGGAGGAAGCCATAATAGTTGCAGAGGAAGAAGTGGTTGAAGATTTAGGAGATGCTGAACATCCATGGGAATCAAGAACTGTAAAGGATTCCGCCGAGAAGTTCGAAATTGATGCCAAGGAGGATAGTGCACAACCCCCAAAGCAGGTATTTTATGAAGAACTGGACGGAATAACCCAAGACGCAAGTTTCCTTGATGATGATAATCACAAATCAGGTTCTCTTAGTAATGAACTTGCATCCGCAAGTGAATTCTTTGAGATAGAAGAATCTTCCCCGAGTGAATACGAAGATGATGCTGAGTTAGATTTTTCTCAACCTCCAACTTATGACTTGAGTGATAATGAGGAAGAAATCAAGGACTTTGATCAAGACATGGTTGAATTTGAAGAAGTTTGCAAAGAAGTGGAGGAATTAACAGAAGAATACAAGGGAGTAGAGCTTGCAGAACTACTGGAAACACTTACCCCAAGGCCATTACCGCCCAATACAAGCTTCAAATGGGTACAATCCTTAACCTTTATCTTTACTTTTCCAGTTGAATATGGTTTGCTTGAAACAGAGGGCCATCCTAGAGCTCTCTGCGGCTTTAAGAGTAAGAGGGAAATGGCTCGTACTCAGAGCTGGTCTGCAAGATTCAATAAGGTTCCATGCTTCAATTTGAAGTGCAATGATTGGTATCAAGTTCAATTGAACGGGTCTCGGAAGGTGTTTGGTCATCTTGGTGAGAATACAAATTACGTACCGTCCAGCTGGAAAAATATGGATCAAGGCAAAGACGGTTACAAAAACAAAGTTTGGAACCCCGGAATTCATTCTAACAATCAACATTCCTGGAGCCTAATCACTTGCTTTAACTTGCTTGAGGGCTTTACATGCCTAGTTTGGGACCCTAGAGGCTGTTGGCATTCCAAACACTGGTGGAGATTTTTGGATGAATTCAAGCACAAGCCACCATAGCAGGAAGCTCATCAAATGTCCAACTTAAGGACTTTAACTAAAAGTGCTAGGTGGGAGACAACCCACCATGGTATGATCGTTCCTTTTTCAATTTTATTTCGTTTTGTTTGTTTTTATATTATTTTATTTTCATTGAACCTGGATATTATTCATAGCATTTACATTAGCATTGCATATTGCATACTGCATAATTGCATAAAAAAAATCAACCCACGCGAGCGCGCAGGCCACGTGTGGGCATCGATTGGAAATTGGCGTAATGATCCAACGCCCAGAAAGTTGGGTTGGAATCGTGCGGCTGGCGTACGTTTAGCACAAATGGGCCCACGCGTCCGCGTCAACGACGCGAATGCGTCACTTACAATTCACACACACCACACGAAAGCATGGGCGATGCGTACGCGTCGCGTGAAAATCTTTGCCCCTATAGAGTGAACAGAGAGTTGAGCCAAAACGACGCTGGAATTGTGCGTCTAGCACAATTTACAGCGATGCGTTCACATATATCACGCGTTCGCGTCACGTACCTTTTACCTAATTCACGCGATCGCGTCAATGACGCCACCGCGTCAGTTCCCTTTTGCCCCTATTACGCGATCGCGTGCTCCACGCGTTCGCGTGGATTCAAATACACTAACCCCTACCCACGCGAACCCTAACCATTTCGCGTCCCCCAAACACCACCCCCAACCTCCTCTGCACTCTCTCCTCCTCTCCCCTGCAACCACCGCACCACCCTCACCAAGCCGCCGTCACCATCGCCGACCAATCCTGCCACGCCACCCTCGCCGGAACCCCCCTTCTTTCTCTTCTTCTTCTCCCCCTCCCTTTACCCACTACCGCCCCATCTCCGAACCGCCACCACCCCGCCACCCGCCCAGAACCGCCGACCACCACCACAGCCCAATACCTTCACCCCCAATCTTCTTCCTCACCCCTCCCTTAAACCTAACCCAACACCACAAACACAACCCTCCATCACTGCCCCCATCCGAACCACCACCGTGCAACCGCCGTGCAGCCACCAGTGCCACTACCCCCCTCTCTGTCTCATATTCTGATCCTACCCACACCAAGTTCCACCGAACACCGTTCCCTTTACCAGTTCATTAGTTAGTTAGTTGCATATTTTTCAGATTCTGTTCAAATTAGGATAGTTAGAGATGCATGTTTGTAGTGGATTCTAGGTGGTTAGGTAGCTAGGATGTGGTTAGTGGATTTAGGCCAGATAATTGCGCCGTTCCTGCTACTTGTTTTCTCTATTTCGTGATTCTGATTTTGCTATGATGATCATATTGTTCATATATTGTTCTTCCATGTTTCATGTTGCTGTTACACTGTTCTTTCATGTTCATGATACTTGTGTCTCTTTGCAGCTGTAATTAATTTTATATGAACTGATTTTTCCTACTGTTTATTTCCCGGGAACACCCAATTTTAGCCGAAATACTGCCCAATTTTCTGTAAATTGTTCCATTTTTCCATTCATGTATTGGTTTTGGCAATTTTGAATTTTGCACTCCCTGGCTACAACCTAACCAATTCATGCATGCACGGGCTCGCATTATTATTCCTTTCGATTCCCTGGTTAATAAATTGCATTATTGATGATTTCATTCCCTGGACAACTCGACTGCCCATTGTAAGATTCTTCCTGCTAAATCTGTTTTTTGTAGAATGCCTTTTATTGGCTGGTTGGTTCGAACCCTGATAATGTGGGCTTGGAAATATGGACGAAGTCGCCGAGATGTTAATATGAGAGCATAGACAATTTTTTCTATTTTTTGGTAGTTCAGTTCGGATCCTTATAGTGCCTTTGATAAACCCATATTTTATGATGTATTTTGTGCTCAATTTAAGTGATTTACTCAATCCTTCACCCACTTATTCATATAAATTGCATGGTTTTACTTTTTCTTCCTTACTTTATGATATGTGAAAACATGTTTTCTTATGCTTTAAAAATATTAATTTTTAATTATCCTTTATTACCATTCGATGCCGTGATTTGTGTGTTAAGTATTTTCAGGTTTCATAGGGCATGAATCGCTTAGAGGACAGAAAGAAAACATACAAAAATGGAAGGAAAGCACAAAAATGGAGTTTTGAAGAAAAGGCAGCGACGCGAACGCATGGACGACGCGGCCGCATGCCTAGCGCGAAAAGGCATCGACACGCACGCATGACTGACGCGGACGCGTGCCTTGAGCAGAACGCAAATGACGCATACGCGTGACCGACGCGTACGTGTGACAAGGAAAACTCTCAGATGACGCGAACGCGTAACCCACGTGAACGCGTGACAGACGCCACGTACCAGAATCTGCAGAAAACGCCCCCAGCGCTTTCTAGTCCCTTTTTCGGCCCAATTCTGAATCCAGAAACATAGAATATAAGCCAGAGAAATGGAGAAAAAAACAACAACTTATCATACATTCACAATTCAGAATTTTAGATTTAGATGTAGTTTTTAGAGAGAGAGGTTCTCTCCTCTCTCTTAGGATTTAGGATTAGGATTCCTCTTAAAGGAATTAGGATTTCTTCTTCTCAATTTCCAGGTTTAATATTCCTTTTATTTATTTTCTCAATTTAGTTTATGAACTCTTTATGTTTGGATTGATTTTCTTTTATTAATGCAATTTGAGGTATTTCAGAATTATGATTGCTTTCTTTTATTTATCTAAATAATTTAGATTTTTTCCTTTTGGCTTTGGTTGATTAATTGGTAACTCTTGAGTTGTCAAACTCATCGTGATTGATAATTGTTATCTTTGCTGATTTATTTAAATTCCTATAACTCTAGTCTTTCCCTAGGAGTTGACTAGGACTTTAGGTGTTAAATTGATTTATCCACTTGACTTACCTTCATAGTTAGAGGTTGACTTAGTGGGGAGCAAAATATAATTCTCATCACCATTGATAAGGATAACTAGGATAGGACTTCTAATTTTCATACTGTGCCAAGAGTTTTATTAGCTATTGATTTATTAATTCCTGCAATCTATTTTTCTCATTCAAACCTTTTTCAAAAACCCAAAAATACTGTTTTCCATAACCAATAATAAATCATACTTCCCTGCAATTCCTTGAGGTATGACCCGAGGTTTAAATACTTCGATTATAAATTTTATTGGGTTTGCTTAAGTGACAACCAAAACTTTCGTACGAAAGGATTCTCTGTTGGTTTAGAAACTATACTTACAATGCGATAATATTTGTGAAAATTCTTTACCGATAGAAATCAGATCGTCAGCCTTGCTGATGAAGTATACAGGTTGTTGCCCACTGTCGTCATCTCGGACCAGTGCTGAGGCTACTGCCTGACTTCCTACTACGAGGTATAATATAAGTGGTTCTCCTTCCCGTGGCCGAGTTAGGATAGGTTGTTGTCCCAGGAATCTTTTGAAATCTTGGAAGGCCTGCTCGCACTCCGTTGTCCATTTGAACCTATTGCCTTTCCTTAGAGTAGCATAGAAGGGGAGAGATCTTATTGCTGATTCGGCTAGGAACCTCGACAAGGCTGCCAATCTTCCATTGAGTTGTTGTACCTCTTTGACACAAGTCGGGCTCTTCATGTCGAGTATGGCCCGGTATTTATCCGGATTTGCCTCAATTCCTCTTTGTGTGAGCATAAAACCCAAGAATTTGCCAGCTTCTACTACGAAAGTGCATTTTGCAGGGTTAAGCCGTATGCCATGTCTTCTTATAGTGTCGAATACTTAGGTGAGGTCTGACAGTAACGCCTCTTCACTTTGTGTTTTTATTAACATGTTGTCCACGTAGACTTCCATGATTTTCCCGATGTGGTCTGCAAAGACCTTATTCATTAATCTTTGATAAGTAGCTCCTGCGTTTTTGAGTCCGAAAGGCATGACGACGTAATAGTAGTTTCCTTTTGGGGTTAAGAATGAAGTTTTTTCTTGATCAAGTGGGTACATCGGGATTTGATTGTATCCTGAGTAGGCGTCCATGAATGAGAGGTATTTGTATCTGGAGGAGGCATCCACCAGATCATCGATACTTGGGAGTGGATATGGATCCTTTGTGCAGGCTTTGTTGAGATCAGTGTAGTCGGTGCACATCCGCCATTTCCCATTTGATTTTTTCACCAGGACGACGTTAGTTAGCCATAGTGGGTACTTGACTTCTCTTATGAATCCTGCCTCCAGTAGAGCTTGTACCTGCTCTTCCATAGCTTGGGATCATTCTGGTCTGAGCCTTCTATGCCTCTGCTGTACTGGCCGAGATCCTGGGTAAACTGCCAGCTTATGGCACATTAACTTAGGGTCTATGCCCGACATGTCTGCAGCCTTCCATGTGAAGAGGTCAACATTATCTCGTAAGAACTGTATGAGTGATTCTTTTATGTCTCCTGTTAAGATCGTGCCGATATTGGTTGTTTTGTCTGGGACATCTCTGATCTGGACTTTTTCTACTTCACCTTCGGGTTGTGGACGGAGTTCTTCCCGCCCTCGAACTCCACCAAGTTTGATGGTGTGGAATTCTTCTCCTCTGCCTCTGAGGTTTAGACTTTCGTTATAACAGCGGTGCGCCGTCTTCTGATCTGCTTTTATTGTAGCTGTTCCTTCTGTGGTTGGGAATTTCATGCACAGGTGTGGAGTCGAGACTACTGCGCCGAGCTGATTTAACGTTGTTCGACCTATTAAGGCATTGTAGGCTGAACTTACGTCGACCACGATGTAGTCTATATTGAGTGTCCTTGACCGGTTTCCTTTTCCAAAGGTCGTGTGTAATGAGATGTACCCAAGTGGTTGGATTGGGGTGTCTCCTAGCCCGAACAGGCTGTTCGGATATGCTCTGAGTTCTTTTTCTTCCAGGACGAGTTTGTCGAAGGCAGTTTTGAACAAGATGTCGTCCGAGCTTCCTTGGTCTACCAGTGTCTGGCAGAGATTTGCGTTGGCCAATATGATAGTGATGACCATGGGATCGTCATGTCCCGAGATGATGCCAGCTGCGTCCTCTTTAGTAAAAGTGATTGTGGGGATGTCGGGTGCTTCCTCTCTTCCCTCGACATGATATACATCTTTAAGATGTCTTTTGTGAGATAATTTTGAGATTTCTCCCCCAAAAATCCTCCGTGTATCATGTGGACATGTCTGTCCGGGGTACGAGGTGGTCGTTCAGTTCGTCCGACATCTTCATCCCTTCTTCTTTTTCTTGGTTCCTCAGCTCGACTGGCTAAGTACCGATCTAATTTTTCCTCTTTTACTAATTTCTCTATGACATTTTTTAAGTCAAAATATTTGTTGGTGGAATGTCCGTAGATTCGATAGTATTCACAATATTCACCCCGATTTCCTCATCCTTTTTTGCTTTTGAGTGGTCGAGCTGGGTGTATCTTTTCAGTATGGCATACTTCTCGGTAGACATCTACGAGAGATACCCAAAGAAGGGTGTAATTGTGGTATTTCTTGATCTTTTCTCCATGCTAATCTTCTTTTTTCTTGGACTCTTTATCATTATCTTGGGAGGAGTAAGAGAATCCGGATTTCGAGGTCTCTCCTAGTCGAGAGTTTTCCTCCATGTTGATGTACTTCTCTACTCGTTCTTGCACTTCGTTCAGAGATGTGGGATGTTTTTTCGACATAGAGTGGATAAAATGTCCCTCTCGCAAGCCATTGATGAGACCCATACTGGCGGCCTCTGTTGGTAGATTTTGTATGTCCAGACATGCTTTGTTGAATCTTTCCATGTAGCTGCGGAGACTTTCCCGATCTCCTTGCTTGATTCCTAATAGACTTGGGGCGTGTTTAACTTTGTCTTTTTGGATGGAAAATCTAGCTAGAAACTTCTCGGCTAAGTCATCGAAGCTTGAGATGGACCTAGGAGATAGATTGTCGAACCATTTAATTGCTGTCTTTGTTAAAGTAGTCGAGAAGGCTTTGCAGCGAACTGCATCTGAGGCGTCAGTGAGGTACATTCTGCTTCTGAAATTACTGAGATGATGGCTGGGATCTGCTGTGCCATCGTATAAAGTCATGTCGGGAAGTTTGAAGTCTTTTAGGATTTTGGTCCTCATGATTTCTTTGGTGAATGGGTCTTGGTCCTTACGGGGGCCATCTTCGTGGCCGGATCGAGTAGTTTTGGCCTTGAGATCTGCTTCGAGTTTTAGGAGCTTGTCTTCTAACTCGCGACGTCGCCTAACTTCCCTTCGTAGGTCTCTCTCAGCTTCTCGTTGATGCTCCACCTCTTTCTCAAGTTGTTTTAGGCGGTCTTGAAGTGCTTCCATAGCTTCCGTGTTTGGCGAATTCTTGTCTTTGTTAGGTTGAAGAGTATCTTTTGGTGTAGTATCTGCATTTTTGTTCAGCGTCCTGTCTTCCAGATTAGAGTTGTGGTCGTTGTCAAGGTTGTCCGCCATGGTAATAGGATGACTTCTAGGTTCCCCGGCAACGGCGCCAATGTTCTGAGGGTTACCTGAAACTGTAGGTCGATCTCAGACGAGATTTTCTGTGCTGGTCAGAGCTGACGTGTCCGACTGGTGGGTGGTGGCCGGAGCGATCGCATCCGACTTGTTGGACTGGTGGTGATGCTGATCCTTTGTCACTGGAGGGTGGTGGTACCTGTAAGGGACTCAGATGCTTAAGTTAGCAAGGGTATTAAGCAGGTATTTAGTAGAATCAGAATATGAGTTATACATGGGTGCTCCAGTGTATTTATAATGGTGTGGAGTGACTTTCCTGGAGATAAGATAGTTACTATCTTATCTTATCTTATCTTTAAGTGAGGTCCTCTTATCTTCTGGGGAACCACCCTTATCTTTCTAGGTTTTAACTGCCTTTAGATTGGCCTGTCCCCCTTCGTTTGGGCCTTCTTGGGCCTCTGTAGTGATTGGGCCGAACTCTTTGAGAAGAGGTCGGGTAATTCGGACCTGAAGAGGTCGGTCGACTTGTCGCCAAACATCCCGGGTCGGACAGCTTGACCCAGGGTATAAACAACATCAATCTCCAACTTGGCAACCCTGGCGTCCAGCTCATCCTTTAGACCTTTCATCCCATTAAATTCAGCCTGGGCATCCTCTAGAAAAGCCTTGGTAGCACGGACAGAGGACTCCTTAACAACCCTAGATAAGGCCGCACCAACATTGGCCATCCAAATACTGTTGTTCGTTATAAAGTCAAGGTGACGAAGGATGGAGACGTCGTCCACAGGAACCTCACCATGTGGAGCACTCAATTCAATGGCAAAGGCCACACCATCAAATTCTTTGTCATCAAGATTATACGTCCCAACAGTTTTTTGGCGCTTAGAAGGCGGGCTAGCAGCATTAGGAGAGGAGGCAGGGCCAGAAGTCGCCTGAGATGGATCATATGGAACTATCCGAACTCTAGGGATCGGGATGATCTTTCTCGGGCCCTGAGAGTCAGAAGTCGGCTTCTTCGGGGACACTTGAAAAGACCCTTTCCCCCGAGGTCTTCGCTGTCAGGTTTTGGGCAGCTGTCGCCTTTTTGGCCCTCCGAAAGGCCTTCATGGAAGAATAAGTTACAACAGCAGAAAAGAAAACAATAGAAGAAAACTATTTGGAAAAAGTCGGACGCTACCTAATTCGGCATGGAGGAGGGAGGGATCTCCTAGAAATCTCTTTGTGTCCAGATGAGGAGGTTCCCCCAGTGCTCCTTTAGAACACCCACAAAGGCTTGTTCTACTTCATCCAAACTCTCCCAAGAATACTTGGGAGCTACTATATCTTTTTGCCAACATAAAGAAAGGTTGGCTCGTCGTTCTCATCTAAAAAGAAAGGTGGGGCATTCTCGACAGCTCGGACCTTAAAGTAATAGTTCTTAAAATCCTGAAAAGACTCATCAAACATAGAAAATACCTTTTTTCCCTGGGTAGCTCGGAATGAGATCCATGAAGCCTTTTTCTTGGCTACTCCAGGCTTGGTCAACACAAACAGGTAAAGCAAGAGAGATATGGTAGGTCGAATACCTAGCTCCTGTCACAACAGCTGAAAAATCTTAATGAGGGCCCAAGAGTTCGGATGAAGCTGGGAAGGGGCCACATTACAAGTCCATAAGAGGTCGGTCTCAAAAGCAGTAAAAGGGATGGTGATATTCAGCTGACTAAAGAAATACTCATAAGCATAGAAGAAGGGGCGTTCTCCCTGAGTTAAGGGAGGGAAACTAACCCTCTCCTCACGATCGGGCAACAATAATTCGTAATTCTTTTCATCGTCTCTATTGCTACAGATCCTATGGAACCTCCTAAGCCTCTCACAGTACTTCGAATCAGCCACAGTAACACACATCAGGATTATAGAGTCCAGCCAGTCGGCCATGCTAGCAGGGATTTTGGTGGACATCTCAATAATATTCCTACGGGTAGACATATAGCAATTACACCTACAGTAAGAAAAAAAAAGAGGTCACTACCAAACAACTTGGACAGTAAGAGAATGACAGAGAAATAATCAACAAGTCTCAGATATGGCAGCAAAAGGGAATCCCAGGACTCACAAAGAACAGAGGATCAACACCAAAAGTCCAGGGGCACCCTTTGGAGGCAATAATAGAACAGCACCCAGAAAAGGAAACAACACCACAATCAGAACCCTAACCCTCTAAAACAAAAGAAAATACAAGAGAGTTTCAACCTAACACTACAAGATTAATATTGATTTGAGGGAGTATTTTGGTGGAGGTTTTAAAAACCTCCACAATAAATTTTATTTATGGCAATTTAAAAAACCTCCACTAATAATTAATTAAAATTAAATTTTGAAATAAAACCTAATTTTTCCTATTTTCCAAAATTGAGAGACTGTGTTAGCTGAGAGCATGAGACTGAGTTAGATGAGAGAAAACCCTGCCGTGTAATTTTTAGGGTTATACCACCATTGTTGCTGCCACAGTGGAGCTTCTGCCGCCGTTGTTGCAGCCACCATTTCCGTCACCACTGCCATTGTTGTTGCTGCCGCCATTTCTGCTGCCGTGTCGTGGTAGAACGCTTCTAGATCGAGCCACCACCGCCGTGACTGCACATAAAGCTTCTTCTTCGACGCAACTTTCTCTCCCTCCATATTTCTCCTTCGAGCTGCTGGTGGTACTTCTTCTTCGCTATTAATTTGTTGATATCTCTTCTCTATTAATAAATATCATTTTATTTTGAAGAATTTCATTTGCCTCTTTACGTTTCTCTGCTTCTTTGTTATTTTGGATTTGATTATTTGCTATGATCATGTTTCTCTATCTCCCTTTCTAATTGTGAATTATAATTACTTGATTAATTAATTGTTCTCTTGTCCTATTAATTGACATTTTGATCTATTCCTGAAGATACAAATTAATTTTTCATTTTTCAGAATATATTTCAGAGTATATTGTAAACCAAAAGTTCTCTGGGATGCCAAGCATGAGGTTGGTTCTCGTCTGTTGTTTTCTTTCTTTGTTGATTTAATGTGTTCTTATCTCTTGCCTTTTTTGTAACTTCTGAAGACTGTTTTGGTGTTGCTTTGTTCAAAGGAAAATGACATGATATTTTGCTAAAAATGTGCTAGAGAGCATAAACTACGAATTCTGTGCATAGATCTACATTTAGGCTAAGTTATGTCTTCTTGTATCATTGATGCACCGTCTTAGTTACTTGATTTACCCATTTTGTAAGAAAATCTCTCTCTCTCTCTCTTAATTTCTTTATTGGTTATTGTGTTTGATTTCTGGTCGGAAGTTTATTTTACTGGGAAATAATCCTGATATATGCAGTAGAGAAAAGAAAATCTGCCTAATTATTTTGATCATAAAAGATTTTATTTTAAATAACCCCAAGAAGTGAAGGGTTGGAAGGTGATGAGGATCAGCCAAAGTGAAACATTCACCAGCCAAGTACTTTGATTTAGAGAGCCTCTTCTCATAGATTCCAAGAACACAACTAAGCTTTGATTCATTTTCTTCAACAACTTTTTGGGTCTGTTGGGATGCCAAAGAGTGGCTTAACATGAAGCTCCCATATAAGCTTTGGAGCTACTTGATCATATTGATGAGCTTCAACTTCAAGCAATACAGTGATTATAGCCATCTTCTTTAAATCATTGGTTACTATTAGGTGAGTCCCCTTATCAGCATATTCATGTGCAATGTATTTTGCTATTGCCTTTGATTCTGCATATATATCTCAATTTGGTTACTTTAATTTCAATGAATAATTATATATAACAAGGATTTAATTAGGTTTATGTGGATATATAATTAAGGAAAAATTTTTAGAGCTAGTAAAATTTACCATTTAAGGGCATTTTTGGTATTTCAAACATGGATTAAGTTTCAAATTACATTGTCTCAGTTGGTAAACTCAAAATGTAATAGGCACAATGCTTTTTGTAACATTTCCTGCCAGAAAATCACAATAGGAATCTATTAACAGCTTACATGATTGCTCTGCTTCTTGTAAGCCAAAGGAGATTTCCTCTACTCACAAAAAACTTTCTGTGCAGCATACAAAAAGTCTAGAGGGTCCTCATCTGGTGTTAAATTATGAGCACAAAATATCTAAAGCTGCTGCATTTGGTAAACATTTAAAAGGACCCCATCTTTCATCAGCAAGTTTTCAAATTGACATCCCCAATTTTGTACACTGGCAATGCATTTGCATCTGAATTTGATATTCTTAACGAGGGTCCTCCAAAAGAAACTTATGTGGTTGATGATGCTGGAGTGCTTAGCAGAGTAACAAGGTATGATTTGAAGCGCTTGTTATCTGATTTGGAATCAAGGAAGAATTTCCACATCAACTTTGTCACTGTTAGGAAACTCACAGTTAGTTATAATTTACTACAATTATATGTTTTTAATTTTATTTTTTTATTTAAATGCACTTGATATCATGTTATTTTACTTGAAGTTGACAGAATGTGAAAGATTAAACAAATTATTATCATGATGTGCTGTGAAAGATTAAGCAAGTTCAATGCATGCTCTAGGAACATTCACAACCACACAATTTTTTTGTTTTATATAATTGTTAGAATCCTTTCCTTTAATTTTTAAGAATGACAAGTTGAAGGTAGAAGATAGTTAACAAATAACCACATCTAACAAGTTGAATCTTCACTTTAACTATTGTGATGTGTCATTTGGCACTTGTTAGTGAGTTAAACAAATTTCCCAAAGATATTGTTTTTAATGTATTATGAATACTTAATTTGATTCACAAGAAAAATAGCAAAGGGAGAAAAAAAAGAAGAAAAAATTGTACAGATAGAACATTTCGGACTGCAAATGTGAATAGAGTCTGGTAAGAAATATTACTGATCATGTTCATTTCAGAAACAACTTTTGCTGAGATTAATTTCTGGAATTTCACTCGTGAATAAACCACTCTTGCTTGTGATGGTATTGCTATATCTCCATTGTAGAGCTACTATTATTACAAATAAATTGTTTGTGCTATTTGCACTAAAGTTGTATACTTGTATGCTATTTTAATGCTGACTAATGTGCACAATTTGATTCAGGCGGCTTTTTAACCAATGCACTACTTTTTTCCGAAAATTAATCCTAAAATATCACTTTTTGGAATCTAATTACCTATGTGCCACTTTTGTTTACATTATTATAATTAATTATAATTAAAAATAAAATAACAAATCAGTAATCATTTTAGCAAAATAGTGGTATATAGATAATTAGTTTTAAAAGTGTATTTTGATAATAAATTTTAAAAAAGATGGCATGTTAGCAAAAAAGCTAATTCAAATTAATGCGTAAAATATATACGTATATGTGAATGCAATCCACCAATGCATGATATTTATTTAGCTTCTAATTATTCTCTTTCATTTCTTTATTTTTATTTTACAAATTAAACTTATTCATAGATTTAATTTCTGGTTTTATTAGGCATTTGCTTGGGTTTCTTCTGTTTCTGGGATTAAAGTGGGTACTGATTTTTCTCTCACCAGTTTCTTGCTATTGCTTTTGAACAAGCGCTTATTGAGGTAAGATCATAATTATATCCTGTTTTGTTTTAAATATGTTAGAAGTCTATTATAGCTTGTAGTTTATTATGTTAGAAGTCCCATATATATTTTTTAGTAGTGCACATGTCTAATAACTATTTTTTCCTACTTGAAGTTTAACTAGCAACAATGAATAAATCTTGGATTGCTAAGCCACGAAACTTAGATGAATATATAGTTGGTCTAGAAAACTTCTTGGATTTTGCATTTCAACATGGAGCAATTGAGAATACTAAAATAATATGTCCGTGTCCAAGTTGTGGGTTTCGCAAATGACATGCTCGAAAAGATGTTAGAGATCATTTACTTTACAAACCATTTCCTAAGAATTATGTTGTATGAAACTTTCATGGCGAGAAAGAAGTAACCGAATTCTCAACAAGTGCACATGTCATGCGCGAGACATTGGCAACTGAACATCCCCTAGATAACATGGTAAATGATGATTTCAGGATACATATGGATCAAGAGAGTGGTAAGGATTCAGGCATGGAAGATTTTGTAAACGATGAGCCAAGAGAAAATCATAGAGACTTTGATGAGTTTCTCAAGGAAGGCAATCAAAAGCTACAGGAAGGAAGCGACTTCACAAAGCTAGAATTCATAGTCAAATTGTATCATATTAAAGTCTTGTGTAGACTAAGTGACAAGGCCATTACTATGATACTTGAGTTGGTGAGGGATGCTTTTAGTTGTGTGAATTTGCCTACGACTTTTGATCAGGCAAAGAAACTAATTTGAAAACTAAGACTTGACTATGTTAAGATAGATGCTTGCCCCAATGATTGTATGTTGTTCGAGGATGAAGACCCAAACAACATCCAACAAACATGCAGTCATTGTGGTGCTTCTAGGTGGAATTCTAAGAAGAAGAAGAAGAAGAAAAAGCAAGCTGCCAAGGTTTTGAGATACTTTCCGTTGAAACCAAGGTTGCAAAGATTGTTCATGTATCGTAAAACTGCAGAGCATATGTTATGGCATGCAACAATGAAAGGAGAAAATGACAAAATGGTGCATCCAAGGGATGGTGAGGCGTGGAAGTCTTTTGATTTGACACACAGAGAGTTTGGATTGCAACCTAGAAATGTTCGTTTGTGCACTTGCTGGTTAGTTATGCGGAGTTGTGACAAAGTGTGATTCACGCTTGAGAGCTCCAAGTCCTTTGGCACCATTGTTGATGATCACAATTTTGTGCACCAATGGTCTATCCTAGGAATCTTCTATGATGAACTATCTGAGATGTCCAAGATGTCCTTGGACCATTCTGCTAGTGGATCACTCCACTTGAAGAAAATGCCTGAAGAGGCATAGGAACTCATTGAAATAGTTGCAAATAACCAGTTCATGTACACTTCTGAGAGAAACCCTGTGAACAATGGGGTAGCTCAGAAGAAAAGAGTCCTGAAAGTTGACACTCTGAATGCTATATTGGCTCAGAACAAGGTCTTGACCCAACATGTCAATTTGATCTCTCAGTATTTGACTGGAATGCAAGCTGCAACTAGTAGCACACAAGACACCTCCTATGATGAAAATGCCTATGATCTAGATTAATCCATGATGGAAAGTTGAATTACATGGGATAACCCTATGGAAATACCTACAACTCCTCATAGAGGAATCATCCTAACCTCTCATGGAAGGATCAACAGAAGCCTTAGCAAGGCTTCAACAATAATCAAGGTGGAAGAACCTAGAATAAGTTTAACAATAGACCACCATTCCTTTCTTCTCAAAAAAACATGGAAACTTTTAAACAAAGCCTTTCTGACTTAGCAACCATAGTCTCTGAACTCTCTAACACCATTCATAATTTCATAACAAAAACTAGGTCCTCCATCAGAAATCTGGAGGTACAAGTTGGTCAGTGGTGCGTAAAATTACACTTCGCACAACTGAACCAGCAAGTGCACTGGGTCGTCCAAGTAATACCTGAGTGAGTTAGGGTCGATCCCACGAGGATTGTGATTTAAAGCAAGTTATGGTTATCTTGTAAATCTTAGTCAGGCAGATAGGAAAGTTGATTGTTTGTTTAAAGTGCATAAAAGTAAAATAAATAAAATGTTACTCGGTTGATGGTTAAGGCTTGGAGATGATTTGCTCTTCTGGATTAATCCGGTCTTATTGTCTACTCCAACTGTGAATGATTTCTTCTATGGCAGGATGTATGTGATCAACGCCTTTCTTAAGGGATCGCCAATGCTCCTCCAGATCTGAACCCCAGGGTTAGTGTGGATCTAGTCTGATTGAGGGTGAAGCTCCTGCACTTCATTCTCCTTAGTGATCCTACTCAAAACGCCACAGACAAGGTCGAATCTTCCAGATCAGAGAATGCTGTGCCTTTAGTTCTAGCCTCTACCACAAATACTCTAATCTCCCCATACCTCGGCTGAACTTGTGTCTCGAGAAGTCCCCAACGAAGTCGTGGATTAGCCGTCTAAGAGATGTATAATCAAGCTAGTGGTTCATCATTGTCCGATGAAGAACTCACTCTGAACCCATGTAGAATGAGATAACCTTGTGCCGGTTTAACGCATTCATGATGACAAAGAACGAATACACATCTTAGAATAGAGAATCAAACACGTATTGAGATAGAATAGTAGTACTTTCTTAATCCATAAAACTCAGCACATCTCCTCCCCTTAACCTAAGAGGTTCAGAAACTCATACTGATAGAAAATACAACGTGGAATTCGAAAATATCCTAGAGGTCTCTAAAAGATGTAAAAGTTCTGAAATAAATACTAGACTAATGACTAAGGATTACATAAGAAGGGTAAAACAGTTTTTTAGTGCTAAAATCTACTTATGGGACCCACTTGGTGAGTGTTTGTGCTGAGCTTTATTGAGATCCACGTACTAGGAGGCCTCTAGGGCATTGAACGCTGTCTAGGGGGTGCTTCTTGGGTGTTGGACGCTGGTCTCTTGTCCTTTGGGCGTTGGACGCTAGAATAGGGCAGGAGGCTGGCATTGAACTCCAGTTTTGAGCCTTCAATTCTGAAATAAAGTATGAACTATTATACATTTCTGGAAAGCTCTGGATGTTAGATTTCCAGTGCCGTTAAGTATGGTCCATTTGGACTTCCATAGCTCCATAAGAGCTCTTTCGAGTGCAAGGAGGTCAGATCTGGATAGCATCAGCAGTGCTTTCTCTATCTCTGAATCAGACTTTTGCTCTAGCTCCTCAATTTTAGCCAGAAAATACCTGAAATTGCATAAAAATACACAAACTCAAAGTAAAATCCAAAAATGTGAATTTTGCACTAAAACCTATGAAAACTTAATAAAACTTAAACAAAACATACTAAAAACTATATGAAAATAATGGCAAAAAGCATATAAAATATCCGCTCATCAGAACACCAAACTTAAACTGTTGCTTGTCCCCAAGCTACTAAAATAAAGTAGGATAGAAAGAAGAGTAAGATACAATAAATCTCAGAGTTTTCAATGAAGCTCAGTTTCAATTAGATGAGCGGGACTTAGTAGCTTTTTGCTTTCGAATAGTTTTGGCATCTTACTATCCATTGAAACTCAGAAGTGTTGGTCTCTTTAGGAACTTAGAATCCAGATGATATTATTGACTCTCCTAGTTTAGTTCTTTTTTATTCTTGAACACAGCTTTTAGAGTCTTGGACGTGGCCCTAAGTACTTTGTTTTCTAGTATTACCACCGGATACATAAATGCCACAGACACTTAACTGGGTGAACCCTTTCGGATTGTGATTCAGCTTTGCTAAATCCCCAGATTGGGGTGTCCAGAGTTCTTAAGCACACTCTTTTTTGCTTTGGATCGTTACTTTAACTGCTCAGTCTCAAGCTTTTTACTTGACATTTTCACACCACAAGCATATAGTTAGGGACACTTTTCAATTGAAGTGCTTAAGCCAAGATTTTACTCCTTTTAGGCCCTCCTAACCATTGATGCTCAAAGCCTTGGATCCTTTTACCCTTGACTTTTGGTTTAAAGGGTTATTGGCTTTTTGCTCTTGCCTTTTGGTTTAAAGAGCTATTGGCTTTTTTTGCTTTTTGTTTCTTTTTTTTTTTGCATGCAATTATTTTTTTTCTTTTTATTGCATCTTACTTTTTGCTGCTTTTTCTTGCTTCAAGAATTAATTTTTGAAATTTTCAGATTATCAATAATACTTTTTCTTTTTCATCATTCTTTCAAGAGCCAACATTCTAAAATTCCAACTTTAAATATGCACTATTTATTCATAAATTCAGAAAATAAAAGTAATGCCACCACATCAAGATAATTGAACTATTCTTATTATAGAAATCGAAATTCATGTATCTCTCAATTCTTTTCAAATAAAATTTTCTTTTAAGTAAGGTGAGAGATATATGGAATATTTTATAGCTTTAAGACATAGATAGAAAATGATCATGCAATAAAAACAAGAGAACAGATAATAAAACATAATAGAAAACAAAAGAAAAAAACATAAGATAAGGGAGTTAAGAGAACGAATCCACCTCATTGATGGCGGCTACTAATCCTCCTTGAGGATCCAATGTAGTGCTTGATCTCTTCAATGTCGCGCCCATGTCTCTATTGTTCTTCCCTCATATACCTTTGATCTTCTCTTATTTCATTGAGGATGTGGGAATGCTCTTGATGCTCCATCCTCAATTGCTCCATATTAGTGTTCAATTCTCCAAGAGAAGTATGCAACTGGTTCCAATAGCCTTGAGGAGGAAATTGCATCCCCTGAGGTATCTCAGGGATTTCTCGCTGAGGCGGCTGCACAGGCTCACGTGCATGCTCTCTAGTTTGCTCCATCCTCTTCTTAGTGATGTGTTTGTCCTCCTCAATGAAGATGTCTCCCTCTATGACAATTCCAGTTGAATTGCATAGGTGACAAATAAGGTGAGGCAATGCCAACCTTGCTTGGGTGGAAGGCTTCTCAGCTATCTTATACAGCTCTTGAGGTATCACTTCATGTACTTCCACCTCACTCCCAAGCGTGATGAAATGGATCATGATGGCTCTGTCAATGGTCACTCCCAATCTAATTGCTGGTAGGGATGATAGAGCGTTGCATGAATTCCAACCTTCCTCTAGCTAAGGGCTTGAGGTCAAGCCTTCTTAGTTGAATAGGCTTGCCTTGGGAATCCCTTTTCCATTGTGCTCCTTCTTAGTTGAATAGCACTTGATCCAATATTTGATCAAAGTTGGCTCTTCTAGTGTAAGGATGTGGGTCTCCTTGCATCAAAGGCAAGTTGAACGCCAACCTCACACTTTTCGGACTAAATTCCAAGATTCTCCCTCGGACCATGGTGCTCCAATTCTTGGGATTTGGGTTCACACTAATGTCATGGTTTTTTGTGACCCATGCATTAGCATAGAACTCTTGCACCATTAAGATCCCAACCTCTTGGATGAGATTGGTTAGGACTTCCCAACTTCTTCTCCAGATCTCTCTTCGGATTTCCGGATACTCATTATTCTTAAGCTAAAAGGGACCTTATGGATCACCTTCTTCTCTGCCACTACTTCATAGAAGTGGTCTTGGTGGGCTTTGGTGATGAATCTCTCCATCTCCCAAGATTCGGAGGTGGCGGCTATGGCCTTTCCTTTCCTCTTTGCAGAGGATTCTCTGACCTTGGGTGCCATAAGTGGTAATGGAAAGCAAAAAGTAATGCTTTTCCCACACCAAATTTAAAAGTGTTGCTCGTCCTCGAGAAAAAATAAATAAAAAAGAAGAATGGAGTAGAAAGCAATTCAGCCAAGGGGGCTTTGATGTGTATGTAAGGTGTGTGTAACAAGGGTATTTATAGGAGTGGGCTAGGGTTTATAGGGAAGAGTGTATGGGAAAGTGTGAAAAGGAAGAGGGAAGAAGTGGGGTAGGTAAAGATGCTGTGGGACCCACTGGCCCTGAGAGGCTAGAAAATTCAGATTCCCTACCTTCTACATGGGCGTTGAACGCCCAGCATTATGCTCTTGACTGGCGTTCAAGGCCAGCTTTGCTGCCATTTGGGGCGTTGAATGCCCAGCCAGTGCTCCCTGGCTGGCGTTCAACGCCAGTAAGTCTGCTAATTTGGGTGTTGAATGCCCAACCAGTGCTCCCTAGCTGGCGTTCAACGC